>NW_006159546.1:1698110-1726985 GCF_000334495.1 Tupaia belangeri chinensis | reverse complement strand
TTGGAGAGGTTTTATGCTATAGGGCGCTTGCACTTGCCAGACAGACAGAGAGAGATAGAGAGACAGAAAATGAGAAATCACCCCCCAGGGAGGATGGCCACGCCACAATCCCTTCTCCTCCACTCTCCTCTCAGAATCTTGGGCATGAGTTTAAGCCACCGGGTCTGGGACGCAAATTGCAGTCGACTACGTGGGAGTTCAGCGACATAGCCATTACGCTAACTGCTGGTCCCTGATTTTGCCTTTTTTTCAAGTTTTTGCTACAGGGTGCCTGTGCTCGTCAGAGGGGCAGGTGGAGAGGTGGGAAACCAAAACCTGCAACCCCAAGACGATAGCCGTGCTGTAATTGCAATTCCTCCCTATCCTCTCAGGGTTTGGGGCATGCATGCACTCACACAAGTATGTTTTACAAGCTTCTGGGACCGGAAGTCCAACTGCTAAGTCAACCAGGGGAGATCCAGGCACCTCACCCTCCATGCCACTGACGAACCCTGATTTTGTCGTTTTACCTCCCTGAATCTGTAGATATTCTCTATCTTGTCTAGGAAGTTGTGTTTAACTAGGGTATTCTATCTTTGGCCCAGACTCCATTAGTCAATTTGATTATTGAGATAGTAATAAGTGCAATTAATATGATTAATAAAATATCAGAATTTTTTTTTTAAAGTTTTTATCATAGGGAATTTATGCTTGGCACAGAAAGAAAGTGAGAGGGAAAGTGAGAAATCGTCCCTCAGGGAGATGGCCATGCAGCAGGGCCCTCTTCTCCATTCTCTTCCTGGAATTTTGGGCACATGCTCACACGTGCCCGGCATGGTTTACAACCCGCCAGGTCCAAACTCAAACTGAAGTCAGCTCTGCGGGGGTCCAGCGCCTTAATCACTATGCCTCCTGCTGGCCCCAAATTGTCAGAATTTTTTATTGTCTTAAAATATGACAACATTCTTTATATTAAAAAGGAATCAGTGTGAAGAGTTAATTAATGAGATAAGCTACTATTAAAACATGTAATACTTAATCATTTGATTTATTAGAGAAAATATTGGGACTATTAAATAAATGACTAGCAATTGATGAGTGGGAAATTATTCTTAAAAAAAGAAAGAAAAGAGGAGTAGAGGGCCAGCCGATGGTGTAATGGTTGCATTGCCGGACTCCCACATGGCTGACTGCGATTCATGTCCCAGATACGGCAGCTTGAAACTCACGCCAGGTGCGTGTGTGCCCAAAATACTGAGAGGAGAATGGAGAAGAAGGGATTGTGGTGTGGCCACATGTCCTGGGGGCTGATTTCTGTCTCTCTCTCCAGTGAGCGCACACGCCCTCTAACAAAAATGTCTCTTAACGTAAATTTCTTTTCATATTGCATTTATCACTTTTTAAAAGACATCTATAATAAAATTTGTTCTCAGAGGTGGAGCCACATGAAATAATAATAATAATAAAAAAAAATTAACCTGCCCCATGTCTTAGCAGTAATACCGAGCTAAATATTGTAATGTATGCCCAACATGGTGTTTTTTTGTTTTCTTTTTTATTTTTGGTTTATTGTTAATACAATCTTTAAATTTTGCTTATTTTTGCCAAAAGTCCCAATGATACACCTCTATCGTGACTCATAGTTCTGTAACTTTGATATTGCTTCATGTTATTTTAGGTTCCTTTATATGATTTTTGGCATTGATAGCTGAGATTATGTGATTTTTTATCTCAAGAATGTTATCAAGGTTCATTTTTCCTATTCCTTAAATTGTTCTTTAAAAAAATAAATCCGATAGCCTTATAAGAAACATCTTAAATATAAAATAAGCATGTTTAAGAAGGTGGTTTTTGGCTTATCTTTTAATTTTTTAGCTAAAAATACATTTGTGGAAGCTGGAGAAACGTATACAATATATTACATAAATTGTACTGAACTGCCTACTAAAGTCCCGGACTCCAGACACAAGGTCTGGATACATCCACATCGCTTCCAGGCGCTGCCCAGTCTTCCTGCGTTAGCAGATCAACTCGGTCAAAATCCATAGGCTTGTAACAACCAAAGACTAGCATGAGGTGAAGTTCTTATATTAAAACATGCATATGAAAGACTTTTTCCTCAACACTAAAAACTGGATTTTATTCAGAATTTGGTAAAATAAAGAACTGGCTACCCACACGTAATCCTTCAGCAAGTTTGTCAATAAATGGAATTTAAAATACGCGTTTATTTAGGTTCAAAACATTTTGAAATCCATGCATAGTTTTTTCCATTATATGCATTTTCCACGAACTTTTTGAAGACCCCCCCCCAGTGTAATTCAGATATTTTCTAATTTATTAGATGCAATTAAACAAATATCTGGATGTCTAGGCAGCTGGAGATACTGATGAAAAAGAGCCTTTATAAAAAGGAGAAATTTCTGATGGATCTTCATGTTCTCAGAATTTAATTTTACTTTATAGTTTTCAATACAAATTATAATCAGAATAGATTATTAGCATTGAGAAATTATTTGTAACCTTGTGATATCTTTTTCATAATATGGATATGAACTATAGCTTGGTTTATTACCAGTTCTAAGAAAGAAAAGAGAGTTTTTTAAAAAGTTATATTCAATTGGTTTTTATTACATCCTCGTGAATGATTTTGTTTTCAAAATCATAGCTTCCTTGAGACTTACAAGGAGTATAGAACATCTTTTTTTGCTATACTCTTAAAAAGTTAAAAAAAAAAAACTAACTTCATTTTTGTTTGTGTCTGAGCCAAACTTTAAAGGATTACGTTCTTAATCTTGACATTCAAAGGAGACATCCCGCGATGTTGTAAGTGTTCCAGTAGGATTAAGGAGAGACACAGCAGCCCCCTAAGATCTCTCCAGCCTGTCTTCAATATGCTCATTTTCAGTGGCAAGGCGGGGCAGGACAGAATCTCCAAGCCCTTGACCTCATCAAAGAGTCAGATTTGTCAATACGTGACCGCCTTTAACTTACTAAATAATACGGATGGGATTATTGCAGCATTTTTTTTTTTTTTTGCCTGCAGCATGTTCTTCCCCAGCCCAGTCAGTGATGCTGAACTACTAAATAAGAAAAAGCCTACCATCATTTTTTACAAATTTACAAGTGGAAATTAAGTAATAGTAAATCTGAAAAATCCATAATTTTTTATGAACTATCTTGTGTTCTGGGCTGACAGTTTTGCCACGTGGCTCCTAATGTTTATTGTGTTCAGGAATACACATTATGCAGGAATTACACATAGAGATTTGCTGTTCTGTATTGATACAGGTTATTAAGAAGTACCATTACGTTTTCTAACATCACTGTGTCTGGAATGAAGCTGAGCCAACTGGCTATGGACACATAAAATACGGACCAGACAGGAATGCTGCCTATGGTTGCCACTAATGACTGAATGGGCAGATTGTAGGGAAGTATTTAAAGACAGGAAAATACATGATAAGTTCACTGATAGGGACAGGGATTAATTTTCTTGCATTAATAGACTGAGATGGGAAATTGAGCTTTATTATAGAGAAGTTGACATAGCCGTAAATGAGCTTTATTATAGAGAGGTTGACATGGCAGTAAGTGCTAGCATAGGGTGTTTTCCTCAACTTCCTTAATTTGGCAATAGATTAATAAGTGTTCCACTAGCATCTCAATTTGGCAACTGCTAAATTTGATGGTGCAGTCAAAAATACATTTTGACTTTTTACACATCTGACTCTTTATTTTTTTTCTTCTTGCTCTTCACCAAGAAATCCCAGGCTTTTGTCTACAAATGGCCATGTCAGATCTGTTGATGGCAGATTTAGTGCCTAACAGGAAGATAGTCTCGAAAGAATGCCAGGAAGTAACGAAGTAAGATGAAAAAGAATAACAGTGGGTTTTGCAAGCTAGGAAAGCATGAGGAAACTGAAGGCTTTGAATCAGCTAATCCAGTTTCTCTTCGTTTTGCTTTGTTTGGAAAAATAGAACCTTTCCAAGCAGCCTTGTAGAGGCTGGTTAAGTGAGGCAGAAAAATGAATAAGATTTCAGTTTCTGCTTTGTAAGAAACCGGTATTGTCCTTTCCACATTCCCCTTCTATTTGTCTTTCTGATGTCCGGCCCTCTGTAGAAAGAGCTCCTTTTACCAGTTTTAAATTAAGAAATTAAAATTGCTGCACAAAGCATACTTCTTGACCTATATAGCATTTCAAAAGACTTCAGATAATGATCTCCCCCAGATATTTTTAAGAAATGTGTTTTATGCAGTGTGTATGTGTATGTCTGTATACATGTAACCATTACCTCATCCCCTTGTATATGTAGGAATATCGTCTCTATACACAGGAATTTGTTAGCTAGAACAGGATGCTTAATCCTAAACATATGTAATATTTTGTTTTGGTTTACAAGATTTGAGGACAAACATGTGTTCTATCTCACGCACACAGAAAAATAGGATAGAGAGGGTTCCACTTTCAGAAAGAACGATCCTCTGGGGAATATTCATAGGTATATGTTTCTGTCTCCGCAAACACAGTTATAATTTATATTCATGTATGCCTATAAATATAGGTAGTCTTGGACATTTCTAAGACGGGACCATGCAATAACATACTTGGCATCTTCACAGTTCATGCTAGATGAAGATCAGAATTCCAGAAGGGTCATAGCAAAAGCACAAGGAATAATGCATAGTTGATAATTCACTTGTAGGCTAAGAGATGATTGGCAGAAAACAAGCAATATTGAGCACTCAGCCCTGCTCAGAGAAACCACAGTGAATCCATAGCCAAGAATACCATCTGTTGAATGTGAAATTCTTGGATGAAGACATTATAGATACATTTCCCCAAACAGCAGGGACAGAAGACTTTCTGGAAACAAAATCACAATAAGGTTGCAGAAAAGCCAAGTGAGAGAGAGGTAAATAACTGTTGACTGCATTGTGGGGAACGACTCCTGACTGCTAGTGCAGAGGGTGATTAATTACATGGCGTGGGTCGTGATGGTGCTAGTAAATAAACGGGCAGCAGGTAGTCACCCCGTTCGAATAATCCCTAAATCAGTATATGAGCTACTGGCCGCGGGTAGATCAAAATCCTTTCACTCTGCGTGGTGCCTGCAACTTTATTCACTGTCATAATTCACTGTGCTCCCTGTCACTCATTGTGTTTTATAAAGATAGAATGATAGCCGTGTGATATTTAGTGGAAAGACACTTATTAAAAGGTTGGTGAACAATATTTGTTCATAAGATACAATTCTACACAGTTATATATGGACCTGATATCCTGAAATATCTTTCTCTGTTCTAACTAATCATGTACAAACATTTTGGGTTTTGCCCTAGAAAATTCTGTACTGTTTTTGCACTTCTCAGCGAACCACGGGTTGAGAACAGGGCATAGTCAATTATTAGCAGTTAGCAGGTGCTCAATAAGCAGTTAATGGAAGGACTGGGATGATCATATAAGAAAAGCCCTTTCTTAAGCAAAGTGTAAGTAGTAAGTCATTTCATTATTATGGCAATTTCTAAAGATCCCTTTTGATATATGTTTTAGGCCCATATTAGAAATTCATAATGATGTTATTTGTTGCTTAAGTCTGAGTGGATTTGGAGCGGGGGCGGTGAGGGGGTAATGCCTTATGATCCACTTCAAAGAATCAAACAGAGAAACCCGTTTTCTTCTGGCAAGGCTGAGAGTTGCATATAACTTTACTGTCTGACTCCCCTCAACAGGTTGCAAGCAGCGTATTTAATTGGGTGAACTCAGTTTTATAAAACAACCACTTAGAGAAAGTTTAGTAACTGTCTTTCATATTTTTTTCCTGAGTCTGTCTTTATATTTCAGACATGCCGTACATTGTGTTTTGTGTTATATGGTGTATGCTTTTTTTCCTCTGGAATTCTGGAAGACCAGAGCCGTTATTTATAGGTTTTTATCTTTTCAACTACTGGTAGGGGAAAAAATAATACATAAACCAAAGATACTAGTGATAATTATCAAAATTAACAGAGAAAGAACACCTGACATTGTGATTTGACCTAAAACATTATCTGCCTTTCCTCTGAAATGAATATTGAACAGATGTTGAAGGGAACAGATTCCCTTAAAATTTCTGTACCTGTTTCCCATCTTTTCAGTGTAATCTACGTACGTGTTAACTTTTAAAAATAAATAATTATGGGCCCAGCAGGTGGCATGGTGGTTCAGGGTGCTGGATGGGTCATGGTCAACAATGATTTGACTTCTGACCCGGCAACTTACTTTCTTGCTTGTCCTCACACTGTCCCTCTCTGGTCGAATTTTAATACATAAAGAAATTAAGTTAAATAATTCTTTAAAAAAGCTCATTCTAATTCTTTTTACCTACCTCGTAGGGTTTAGTGAAAGCTTCGAATACCTTACATATTTTCAATGGTCATATTAAAACGTGAGCTTATGCTCTGATACTAATTTCCGTGGCAGGAAGATAGCATTTCATGTGTAACACCCCCAAATACCTTACACTTTAGGTATTCTCTCTTTACTTCCTAATATGGCATGTTTGCAGTACATTTTGGATTATTTTAGACATGCTGCCATGTCATTCTGACTCAGTCAGAAAGCAGCTAAGAGCACAACTGGTTTACTTTAGATAAATGCGTTCCCGGTCATTCATCACCACTCAGGCTGAAAATGACCACACAGCGGTGACTTTGTGTTGTTGACAGAAGTTGGCAAAGTTAGACCTGTAGGTATAATTGGACGACATCTTGAAAATATTATTTAAACATTATGAGCTATAAAAATGTTATGAATAGTAAGAAACACCATAGAATATATTTTAAGAACAGAAATTTATAGTAAGTACAGAAAAAAAAAAAATACTCGTCGTTTAAAGGCCACCCTGCTATTTTAAGAGTTTAAGGATTTTTTTTTTTTTGGCTACTTTATGAAAATATAAAATGCCAAGAAATTAAAAAAAAATTTTTTTTTACGTTTTTTTGGCATCCCTTGTCTTGAAGTTGAGTTAGAATGGAAATTCATTTCCATATTGATAGGTCCTGTTGAATGCTGTGTATAAGATATCAAAAATGGTTTAAATCATAACCAAGTTTCTCCATTATTCAACTCCTAGTATAGAAATGTGAAGTCTAAATTTAGAATAGTGACATATTTAGATATGTTTTCTTACTTGAGACTTTCTAAAGCCATTTATAAAAGCTCCCTATAACAATTTTCATTTTCCCCATAATTCTACTTAATGATACTCTTTGAATAGTAATCTTAGCTAATGGAGAAGTAACATTATATTCAGAAAACCATCAAATAACTATCAGAGTCTTACAATAAGGAAAGATCCTAAAAGTGGTGATGTTAATGAGCTCAGCATTTTAGCTTTCGTACATTTCTGTTGAGTAAAGTGAGCTAATTTTCTTTCGCAGGCCCTGGATAACTTAGTAAGATTTTAGAGCTGCTTGTCAAATGTAATTTGACCTAATAATTACCCCTAAAGATGTGATTAAGAAACACCTGACTCAGATGTCCTGTACATATGCAAACCACAGGGCCTCACTCCTTCCTCTCCTTTAACTTCAGGGGCTAAATGCCAGTTCAGCAGTTTGAGACCTGGCCTTCAGGAGGGACCTACCAGTTCAGAGTGTATTCAGGTCATTGTACTCATGCCAACTGGGCCTAATGAAAGCAGTTCATTAATGTGGACCAGCTTTAAACATATGCATTGTTCTGAAAGACTTTGTGAAAAAAAGAAAAAGATTATTTTTTTTCCTACAAAAACTGCATACACTATCTTTAATGTAAATGCTAACAAATATTTTAAAAGAGGTCATTTAAACTGTAGTTGGGGCCAGTAGGTGGCATGGTAGTAAAGGTGCTGGACTCCCACATGACTGACTGCAGTTCAAGTCCTGGACCTGGTGACTTGCTTTTTCACTTTCCCTCTTTTTCTCTTTCTCTCACTTTTCCTTCCCTTGGAGCAAGGTGTCTTAGAAGTCCATATCACCACAGCTGTGCCAGGTGCACTGCAAATAAGATTGTTTTAACTGAAAAGTTTTCTATTCTTAAACATGAACATGAACATGCATACCCTATAGCAAAATTAAAAATAATAATAGTAATAAATAAAATTAAATAAGTAATTCTAAAAAAGAAATAAACACTAGAAATACTTGCAACTATGTTAAAGTGGGTATCAGGTAACCATGGCAGAAGCTATCTCTTCCTCTAGAAGTCAACACTAACTTTCATATATGATAAAGTTTGTTTTTATAATTTTTACAGATGGTCAAAGAGCATACAATTATTTTATTTTATTTTATTTTTTACTATTCTAAATTCATTGCCTGAAATGCAAAGTTTAACTCCATGTTTCCTGTCTAGACTATGTGGAAAAAGTTTGATCTAGATTCATTTTTTTAAGACTCCTCAAAGGTCATGATGTATCAGAATGTTAGAAAAGAGAAAACTTTTCAGCTCAAATGACCTTTATGCAATGCACTTGGCACAGCTGTGGTGATGTGTGCTTCTAAGACACCTTGCTCTGAGAGAAGGAAACGTGGGAGACCCAAGTTCAAATCTCAGTCCAACCCGAAGGTCACCACAGTGACACGCACCTGTAATCCCACCAATCCAGGCTGGCCTGGGCAACACAGTGTGACCATGTTTGTCAGGCAGAGAAATGGCAAATTACCTGTCGGTGACATGTATAGCATTCTCCACTGGACTTAGCATTCTCCACTGGACTTAGCATTCTCCACTGGACTTAGCATTCTCCACTGGACTTAGTATTCTCCACTGGACTTAGTATTCTCCACTGGACTTGTTTGAGAAGTATTTCATGTTGGGTACATTCTCTTTACAAGCCAAATGAGGTATAGTGACCAAACTATTAATAATAATAATAATAAATATATATACTAATACTCTGAAAAAATGAAAATTATTTGATGCTATTGATGCATATAGTAATGTTTTTGCCTTGACTGATGTGCATGGTAAGTGTGCTGGAAAAAGAAATAGTATACACTGTAAAGATATACGTGATTCAATGTAATATATATATATAAAAAAAAAAGAAATTCAAAAGAAAAAAGGGCCAGACTCAGTGGCATGGCTCATAGTCCCACCTGGGAGGCTGAGGTAGGAGGCTTGTGAATGGCAGTATTTTATTTTTTTTAAGAAAAGTACACGTGAGTAACAATTTTAGGGTTTATTTCTCAATAATGAATATTTTTAATGAGGTAATGATCAGTCAATTGTTATGTGCATTTCTAGTTTGTTTGTTTATTTATTTATTTATTTATTTATTTATTTATTGGAGAGGATTTTTGCTATAGGACACATGCACTTGCCAGAAAGACAGAGAGAGACAGAAAGACAGAAAGCAAGAAAGCCCCCCTCAACGAGGAGGGCCACGCCTCAATCCCTTCTCCTCCATTCTTCTCTCAGGATCTTGGGCATGGATGCATATGTGCCTGGCGTGAGTTTAAGTCACCAGGTCTGGGATTTGAAACGTAGTCAACTACATGGGAGTCCAGCGATGTAGCTGTCATGCCATCTGCTGGTCCCAAGTATTATTTTTTTTTTTAGACGTCTATTTTCCATGAAATTTCTCTTACACACCTTATTAAATCCTATCACCCAAGCTGGAAAGCATCTTCCTGAGCTTGCTAATGAGTTTCTACCCAGTACACAAAATAATGAAAAACCTGTACTGACTGGGAGGTGCATCCAAATGTATTAAGAATATCAATAAAGAATATCAAATATATAACCTAAGTAGATTGAAAGTATATATACTTAGAATTTATATATTTCTTCTCTGAAAAAGATTTTCCAATCTCTACATGGCTTTTATATACATACTTATGGATTTCATTGTAGATTCCTAAAGAAAATCATTAAAATTCAGATATTTAGGTAAATGTGGCTTTTCATTTGGAAATAAACTTTAATTTCTCTAGGAAATAAAAAACTGTATTGGATGAGTATGAAAAGTTGCTTATTTATGTTATTAATTGGAATGTGGATTCACAGCGATTTTTCAAGCTTTTACTAATCAATAATTAGTTTATGGCCTGTATGCAGGATAAATCGTACTATTTTATATGAGTAATGAAAAAGGCAAAATAAAAATGAGTCTGATGATAAATATAACTCTGTATGCTCGTTTAACCCCATCTAATCTTCTCTTCGTTGTTGTGAGGAAGATTAACTCAACCAAAGTATAATATATAATTATATGTAATATGTAATTCTCATTCCACTTACAAATTTGTGAATAAAGTTTCCATTTAACTCAAAATTTTCACAACTTAGAAACACAGAGAGTGAGATTCTGGATGTATATAATTAAAGAGTGGAGCTTAAATGCTTGCATGATTAGAGGAAATGAAAAATTAGAAGTATTTATAATAGCTGAATTGTGAAATTATAATCAGGCTCAATCTGAAGCACTATGATTTCCATGCCGGTGGTAGTTGCAGTAATTTCTTGCCTGATGGAGTTCCTATTCTTTCCCCAAGCACGTGTTCAGATTTCCTGCATACTTTACATTATGAAAAACTGCCTAATTCCATGTTCTAAAAGTGTCTGGTACAATGTTGATGCGCAATAAGATTTCTTTATGAATAAGAAAGTTATCTACAAATATTTTCCACATAGACATACTATAAATTGCACATAATTTCTCTCTCTAAGAAATGAGATTGTCCTTCTCCATGAAACTATAAAAGGCAAATGTCAAACTCTTTATCTGTTACTGAGAAGGGTGAATCAATAAATAAAGTTTAAAGAATCTGGTAGGAATAGTCATTGAGGGAGGAAAAAATAAATGAGAAAAAGCTAAGCACTCAAGATAGTTTTTACTCTGTCAGCAGCCATGACCCTCCTATTCTCTAGAAAGAACTGGTTACACTTCTGAAACTATTCATTGCCTTGAAATCATGGAACATTACCATTGAAAGGGCCCTTCACAGATCATCTAGTCCAATGGTTCTTAACTGATTTGAAGTTATGAGACACTTTGTGAATATGAAGAGGGTTAAAGACCCTCTCACTGGGAAATAACACATTTGCCCAGAATCACAATTTTGCACACAATTCTGCAGACCTTTCCAGGAATTCTGGTTTATCCAGGCAATCCCTGAGATGCAATGTAAGAGGCTTTAATAATTCAAAATTGGTTTTTATAAATAGACGAATAAGTCAGACTTCAAGGCAAGAACCAAACTGTCCAATTCCAAATTCTGTTGACCTTTCTCTGCCTTTCCAACTTGTCAGACCACGCACACTGGTGTGATGTTCCAAACAGGTCCCCCACTGAAAGCTTATTGTTTTCAATTTCTATGGTCAAATGGAAATGTGTAGAATTAACTTCCACTTTCTCCCAGAGATCTAATTCTGCTACCTACTTTTGTCTTTATGGGGGAAAACGTAGTTTGTCCTTTCTCTTTTGTGTGAATATGTGTGAGGGTGAGGGTCAGGGCGTAGAGGGGCGCATTTGAAAGCTTTCTTTGAACTGGGCCATGCCACTTCTCTATTAAGTGTTTGTTTCTGTATGTACCTGCCAAATACCGGACAGTAGGGAGTCTGTTGTCCAGTGACAGGCACTCGGAGGCCATATTCTTATATCCCACAAACAGTCTCTGATATTCAAATAGAATGGGATGGTCTTTGTTGTAAATCACAAGGAGTTATTTTGAATATTCTAGAATAAGAATTTTGTGACAAATAAAAACTAACAGGGACAGTCATTTTGATTACATTCATCCCATTGTGATTGAAGGGGTTATCAGGGGCAGCACCGCTTGCTCCCTGTCTTCTCCTGAGTAATAGTTAAAAGGTAAATTCTACTTTTGGCATCACTCTTGTTCAAAAAGATGCACACTGGAATTTGGCTGGGAGAAAATGACTGAACGGCTTCTTCTTCTTCTAATTCTCTGTCTTCTTAGAAACGTAAATCTGTGAGATTGTTTTTGAAGTGGGGAAATATTGTATGTAGCGAAAATTTTCCTGGGTAACACAATATTTTTGTTCTGCAAATCTATGTGGAAGGTAAAAAAGTCAAATAGCAAATTATAGTGCAGTTTCGCTCTTATCTACATATCACCTGGAAGAGAAATCTTGTCCCTTAAAATTTAAACCTAGAGTATTCTTGGAAAGATCACTGCAAACATATTCACTGCATCGTAAGCCATCTTTGCTTCCTCCTGTAACCAAGTTAGTAATTCTGAGATTGCAGGGACAAATTGTACTTCTGAGACTTCGAGAGACAGCCACTCGCCCAAGAGTTGCTTCTTTCCTCTATGGTTGTGGGGATGAAATGAGATAATACATGTGAAAGGACATTTGTCAACACAATGGACTATCACAAGATCTTATAGGAGTTGATTATACTCATTAGTGCCATCTGATTCTATCAACACCCCATAACTAGAATCAATAAGTGATAGTCCCACTTACTTTCTGCTCCAGTGTGCTGTGGCCTTATTGTTGGAAGACATGAATTCAAGGATTAGATTTGTCACTATCTTAGGAGACGTCCTGTAACACTCATCTGTACTGTTTTCACATTCTCAAAATATTGATCATCTTTGCCTTTTTAGACTCCTATAAAAATTTGGGAAAAATAATGTATATGAAAAACATGCATAAATTACCATTACTAAAGAGCAAACAGTAATAACTCCACCCCCTAAAAATCTCTCAGTAAATCAAGTCATCCCAACTAATTAAATCGTCGCACCAGATATGTGAATGTGTGCAGAGATCTGCAACAATCTCTAGAGCAAAAGCAGTCCCGACATCTTGATATGAAACTGAACCAATCCGTTTAGACCGCATTAAAAAGACAGATCGCTGTGTGACAATCACTTCATCAGCTATTGCATAAGGACATGTTAAATCAGTGCAAGGCTCCACCACGGACAAAGCACGTCTTACACACTGCAGCGTCTTTCCAATGGCTTGTGAGGATAAATGTGTATTTTCTTGGTAAGAAACGTTTTAGTTTATGCTGCAGAATCACAGGCAGGTCATACTGAGATAACAGAAAGCATTTCTGATAAACAGAAGCGAATCAGCAAGGCACATCCAGCCCTGGGAGCAGGAGCAGTTTCGCAGCATCTGTTAGAGGCAAATGGAACCGGGGAAGGCATTAGCAAAAATCCTTCCCTTAGTCCAGATACCTCTGATAGGGAAAATATAAACAACAACAACAACAAAAATGTATGATTCAGCGGAAGGCTGCTCCTCCAAAACGTTGCCTGTAGCCAAGGCACATTCTGGTTTTAATCCTTAAAAAAATTCAGGTTAAGGGGAACCAGCAGTTAGCATAATGGCTATGTCACTGGACTCCCACGTAGTCGACCACGGTTCGCGTCTCGGACCCAGTTGCTTAAATCTCACGCCGGGCGCGTGTGCGTGCGTGCCCAAGATCCCGAGAGGAGAATGGAGGAGAAGGGATTGCGGCGTGACCATCCCCCCTGGGGGTTGATTTCTCGCTTTCTGTCTCTATGTCTCTGTCTGTCTGGCGAGCGCACGTGCCCTATAGCGAAAACCTCTCAAAAAAAAAAAAAAATTCAGGTTAAGCTTTGTGATCCATATTACCAAGGACATTATGCCTTAAGAGTATTTAGAGTTAGGCATTAGCATCGTATATCAACTTGCCATATAATCCCAAGATCTTTGGATTTAAATATTGATAGCCAAACTGGTAGTCTTTTCAGGAGCTACAGGGTGAAAAACCAAACAGAGAAGTTAGAGTTATATTTTCAGGAGCAAAAAGACCTTGACCCATATGAAAGCCAAAGATAAAATGGAGGACTGAATTATAGATCTACTAGAGGGGCTACGTTTTATGGTCGAAACCTTAGCTTTAAATATCTCTGGTGCCATTTTCTTTCCTTTTATTTTAGGCCATTAATTGTGGTTATAGGGATTGGTCCCATGGCAGATTTTGTACCTAGCTTAAATTATATTTCTTTGGTCTAGTGAGTCCCTCCCTGCCACCGTCACTTTTACCTGAGAGTATTGAATCTGAGTTTGATTAAGGGTAGGAACCAAAGGGAATGATAGTAGCTCAATGGGGCACCTGCAGCAGTTTTTATGACTTTCTTATTCCTATTGAGAATCAACTCACTGACCCCAGAAATGCCCTCTGCAGGCCCTTCAAGGAAACCTGGTTTCTTATCAGATACGTGCACTTATCCTGTCATCTATCATAACTTCTGTTAGTGTCTTTTGTCTAGGTCTCTTTTTGATAATGTAACATTACAAGAAATCATTAAATTAAACTATTTTTACTATAAGTATTTGATTTAGTCCATTTTGTGCCACCGTCACACAGTACCTGAGACTGGGCAATTTATAATAAACAGAACTATATTAGCTCTTGGTTCTGGAGAATGGGAAGTCCAAAGTCGAGGGGCCAGCACCTGATGAGGGGTTTCTTCCTGCATCTTCCTTCTTAAGAGGGAGAGAAAAGAGGGCGCAAGAGAGAGAAAGATGAGGCTGAACCTGTCCTTTATATGGAACACACTTTCTCTTTAACAACCTTAATTTATTTGTGAAGGCCAGGTTCTCACAGCCTAACTACCCCTAACTACCTTTTAAAGGTCCCACCTCTTAATTTTCTTTTTTTTTGAGGATTAATTTTCTTTTTCTTTTTTTAAAGAATTATTTTATTTAACTTAATTTATTTATTCATTTGTTAATTCCAATTTGACCAGAGAGAGAGAGAGAGAGAGAGAGAAAGTGAGAAAGCAAGCTGCCAGGTCTGGGCCTCGAACCGTAGTTGGCCATGTGGGAGTCTAGCGCCTTTAACCACCACGCTACCTGCTGGCCCCGAGGATTAATTTTCTAACACACAGTCCTTGAGGCATATATCCAACCACTGCAATATTTATTAAAACATACTTTAAAAGATTCATCTGAAGGTGGAGAAAAAGTCAGGTCCTGGCACAGAACCGAGCAGTGGTGGTATAAAGTCTAGGAGCAAGAACTTCTTCAAGGGAAATACAGGAAAGGAGAAAAAAAAAAGAAGTCCTGTATATCACTATGTTTTATAGGAAACCATCCTGATCATCGATAGCCTTGCTTAGTGTTTCCTCATTTTTTTTCTATCATGTTATCACATTTGTTATTATTCTGTTTCTTTCAGTGGATAGATGAACAGATTATTTCTTTCTTGAAACATTTGAGAATAAGTGATAGATATAATTTCCCTTTCTTTTATTTTTAATTTTAAAAATTTAAATTTAACCACGGTTCATCTTTACAGTGTGCAGCATGGTTTTTCCCAGCATGAAAAGAGTGCATATTACTCAAGTCAAAGACATGACTGTATACATTATCATCAATAGATAGCTTTTTATTTTTGTGTTTGTTAAATGTTTTATTTCATAATGGTTTGTGCCTTAGGGTGTGAGTGCTCACCAGGGAGAGAGAGAGAGAGAGAGAGAGAGGGAAAGTGAGAAATCACCCTCAGGGGGATGGCCATGCCACAATCCCTTCTCCATTTTCCTCCTGGGATCTCGTGTATATATGCACATGTGTCCAGTGTCATTTTCAAGCCGGGACTTGAGCCACTCAGTCATGTGAGCATCCAGCAATGTAACTCCTCCATCATCTGCTGGACCATATTATATGTTTTGTTTGTTCTTTTCGCTGACTCCCTCTGCTTTAGTGTTTCTTCTGATAATTATTACAGAATGTTTGTTTCATGCTTGAGTTGTTTTTGTTTTTGTTCTTGTTTTTGTTTTGAGACGTTTTTGCTATAGGGCATGTGTGCTTGCCAGAAAGACAGAGAGACAGAAAGTAAGAACTCACCCCCCAAGGGGAATGGCCATGCCACAATCCCTTCTCCTCCATTCTCCTCTCGGGATCTAGGGCATGCACGCACATGTGCCCGGCGTGAGTTTAAGCCACTGAGTCAGGGACTCGAACTGTGGTCTACTACATGGGAGTCCAGTGACATAGCCATTATGCTAACTGCTGGTCCCAGAGTTTTTATCAACAAATTATTGTTCTGTTAAACAAATCAAGTCTTTATACATTCTTACTTATACAAGGGGATTTTAAGAGTTCATTGAAAAATAGAATTAATGTATAAGTTTATTTTAATGCAAAAGAAAAATTGAAGTTCATAGTTTTTCTTATAATACACATTTCCTTGGAACTTTTTGAACATCTCTTGTGAAAGTCTGAAGCAGTCCTCCATGGTGTTCACCAATATCGGATTCCACATTTTACTTGGTTCTGATGACCTTGGTTAACAGAAAACTGCTATATGGTTAGGAAAACAAAACAAAACAAACAAACAAACAAAAACTACCTAACATTTTGGTCCTCTAATACGAGCCAGAATATTGCAACATAACTTTACTAATAATATTTTGAACCATCAGAAAAGCTATCAAGTATTTTTCTGTGTTTTTTTTCATGCAAAAATGCATCATGACTTTTCCAACAACCCACTATCTCCTTCTAAGTAACATAAGCACCTCATATGTGAAAAAGAAGTCCTCTAAGCCCTAAAGTATTCTGAATTATTTACATGATTTAAAATTCTTCTCCTGCCATGAGAAGTTTGGAGCAGTCTGTTGGAATTATTTCTGGTCTTTAGGGTGAACCTATCTTAAATAGTGAAAAAAAAAAATCTCTATTTGATATTTATCTTTTTTTCCAACCTTTAAGTCACTTTTCCGATACAGAAAAGGTTGTATTCAAACTAACATGGAAATAGAAAGTGAGGTCAAAGTCTCTGGAGCGAAAGAAAAATTAGGAAGCAATTGAGAGATATAAAAAGAATCTAAAGAAGAACCTCCTTTCACCTTGTCCCCAAATACAGGGTAAATGTAGACATGCTCAATTAAAGGGTAACAAATTTAGAGTTTCTTTTTGTAGCATATAATCAACCTGTGGAATTTACAGCAGAGGAAGTTGAGTTAAATTTATGTCTAGAGTTTAGAAACAAACATATCCATGGTAACATGTTTAGATAATAGCGGAGAAGCGGTCAAATCTTAGGCTTTCAGGCATAAATTGATACTTAGATGAGGGAACTCTTTTCCCAGAGTGCAGGGTAGCTGGGGACACACCGCTTCACACCTTAGACAGCTGTCCAGGTATTCCATAGTATCATCTCCTTTTCTGTTGGATCATACAATTAGCTATTGAGTTTATCACTTCCTTGGAAAGATGAGGAAGCAGACAAAACAGCATGATAACAAATCTATAAATATACTTTCTGTAAAAGTTCCTAATTGGTCACTGTGAGAATTATTAATGAATTCTTCTTTTTCTTATTCATACATTTTTCTGTCAATATGTGCTTGTATGTGGTTTTCTATGAAGTTATTGGGTGTGTGTGCAATATGCGTGTTCATGGTTCATGTGAGCGTGTGCAAGAGAGAAAGAGAAAAAAAATTGCATGCCAGTATTATGTAACATCGTTTCCTTTTGTATTTATTTTAAAATACTTATTTATTTAATTTAATTTATTATTTATTGTTATTATTAATTTATCATAAGGTATGTGAGAGACAGAGAGAGGAAAATGAGAAAGCAAACCACCAGGTCTAGGACTCAAACCATGGTTGGCCAAGTGGGAGTTCTGTGCCTTAACCACCATACCCCCTGCTGACTTCATGTAATTGTGTAAAATAAAGCAACATTTCCGCCCATGTTGTTTCATCCTGGCATCCACTAAATAGGGAAAAATAGAAACTTTGTGCCTGCCTGTCTTTTTTTTTGTTTTGGAGAGGTTTTTGCTATAGGGCACGTGCGCTCGCCAGAAAGACAGAGAGAAACATAGAGACAGAAAGCAAGAAATCACGCCCCAGGGGGGATGGCCACGCCACAATCCCTTCTCCTCCATTCTCCTCTCGGGATCTTGGGCACACATGCACACGCGCCCAGCGTGAGTTTTAAGCCACTGGGTCCAGGACTCAAACTGTGGTCGACTACGTGGGAGTCCAGCGACATAGCCATTAGGCTAACTGCTGGTCCCCCTGCCTGCCTTTTTTAAGCCCATGACACAGTGATACATTTTCTTCTTAAAAAAGTGTGTCTAGAGAGAGATGTATATATCTCTGTCTATATATCTGTATAATTTATTGTCTCAAGGAACACACGTGTGCTTGCTGTGTGGATGGGATTTTTTTCTTCAAAACTGTGTAGCCAATCTTTTTTCTATAACTTCCTTAGATGTATGTCCCTGACAAATCGCACAGCTATAATGACCCTATAATATAAAAGGGGGTGACCTAATTAAAAAGCAGGCCAGACACTATGTACTGTTATATGTGTATTTTACTTTTGTTAGAGTTCCCTGTAATAAGGACCTGCTCTTGTCTCAATTATAAAGTAGGAGGTTTCTTTTAAAACTATGAAGTCCAGGGACCAGCAGTTAGCGTAATGGCTATGTCTCTTGACTCCCACATAGTCAACTGTGGTTCGAGTCCCAGACATGGTAGCTTAAACTCAGGGCAGGCATGGGTGCATGCGTGCCCAAGATCCCAAGAGGAGAATGGAGAAGGGATTGTAGTGTGGCCATTCCCCCTGGGGGGTGATTTCTCACTTCTTTCTGTCTTTCTGTCTCTCTCTCTCTTTCTGGTGAGCACATGTGCCCTATAGCAAAAACCTCTCCAAAAAAAAAAAAAAAAAAAACAAAAAAAACTATGGAGTCGAACTGACGAACTGACACCCAATCCATTGAAGGTGTAGGTCACTGTTATTTTATCCTCATTAAGGAAAGTTGCCTGTTTCCACTACAAGGTGATCATTAATCGAAAGGAACGATTTTTCTGGGAAAGGTCTTTCAGGCCTTCGATTATCCTAATGGAACCCATTTGGAGAGCACCGTACCCTACAGTCCTTCATATACTTCCATGTAATAAACCACTTGCTTATTTCTTCACCCAGAGAGGAGATAAATGGAATTTATGTCCTGGCGTCTGCTGGTTCCCCACCCAGCGATGTCGCTCCCGCACAGGCGGGCCAAGGCCACCTGCTGGCTTGCCTGTTCCTATTTGAAAACTGTATTGCCATCTTTGAGGGTGTTTTTCGTTTGTGGTTCTCATTGGCCGCGGAAAAACATCAGTCGTAAACATGGGGAATTTCTGTGAGATGTATTTCTAGCACGATTTGAGTCAAGGATTTCAACATGCCACCAAATGATAATGACCTATAGTGAATGCTTATTGTATTTCTATAGTTTTTTGTTCTAACCTTTCTAACCAACCTGCATTGTAAATGTCTTTATGCCCCATTGCAAGGGCTCCAAAAGGTTGACCAATTTTTACAAAGCTGCAAAGCTAATCATTGCTTTATTAAAAAAAATGGTGAGGAGAAGGGTGATGTGAGTGTAGCACCAGGTCCAGTATCAGACGACTTGGGTCCACGTCGGTTTGGTCACTTCCACTTTATGACCATGGCAAAGTCATTTAACTGGCAAATAGCAAAAGCGTAAACTATAAATATTAATTTCTTCTTTGATTTAGTTATCAAGAAAGTTAACTTTGTTTCTAGAAATTCCTCTGTCCCTAAAATAGAACAGGTTCACTAAATACACATTGAGCCAACATTTTAATACAGACCTTACTCGTTTGCCATGGAAACCACAGCAAAACACCGTTTGTCAAGGCGACCTGATACACAGAAATTTATTATCTTGCTGCAAGAAGTTCTAGAAACTGCAAGTCCAAGATCAAGAGTTTTTGTAGGTTTGGTTTTTCCTAAAGCCTCTTTCTTCGGCTTGAAAATGGTTCTTTCTTCCTGTGTCCTCCCATATTTATTCTCTTCGCATGCACCCAGTGAGTCTCTCTCTTCTTTTAAGAACACTAGTACGATCTCATTAGGGCCCTGCCCATATAAACTCATTTCACCTTGCTTAGCTCTATCAAGGCCTTCTCTCCAAACAGAGTCATGTGGGAAGGTTAAGGTTTCAACCTAAGGTGCTGAGTTGACACAGTATAGCCCCTAACACAGAGAAGGGGAGCATTTCATTGCCCACAGACATGATCTGGGTGACTGTGGGAGTTGGCCACAGGGCCAAGATGTTGTGCTAGCTGCACCTGGGAGGGGGAGTGAGTGTAAACACTGTCAGCCCATCCTGGAGGTCTCCGTATGACTCAGTCTGCTCTCTGGGCAAGTGGATTCCCTTTTACAAGTACTATATGCCTGAAGGGCCACATGATGTTCTGGCCAGAGGGGCAGGTCATACCCTGAGAAAAATGCCACACATCAGGAAAACCTGCGAAGACATACATTTATCAAGAGTATTATTATTATTATTATTATTATTTTGCTAGAGGGCACATGCAATAGAGAGAAAGGGAGAGGAGAAAGCGTACTGAGAGGGAATGATTAGGCCGCAATTCCCTTTCCCCCACCCTCCCTCTCCTTGACTCTTGGGCACACACACATGCCTAGAATTTTTCTCAAGACTTTTTCCCAAGCCACTGTGTCCGAGACCAACACTGCCCAGTGGGCCATATGACATACCACTCCCTTATCTATGAGGTGACAGAACCAGCCCTAGTAGGAAATTTAAAAATACCTACTAATGATTGACTCCTTATAAGATGCATCGTACAAAGAGTAATTTTAAGGGATGAGAGACTTTGCTCTCAAAAAAATGCACCACCTTGGTGGTGCAGCAATACCGTGCTGCTAAAGCCACGCTGGATTCTCATGGGAGGTTGGGAGTTCGGTTCCCCTGTCAACATGTTCATACCAGGCACATGTACCTATGATCTGGGCTGCTCTGAGGGCTGGGAGCAGATTGCAGCATGAGACCCTGTTGAGTCTGTCTCTCTCTCCCTGTCAGGTGACAAATAAAGGAACAACAAAAAAAGAAGCCATATTCTATTAAAAAAGTAAAATGTACAAGTATGTACGTATACTTACACATATCTATAAACGTATAATATTAAAAAATGTATCATTAATGCAATCTATGTATCGCTTACCATGTCAGGCCTCATGATACATTATCTGTTTAATTTTTTACTACAGTTGAGGAGAATGTGATGTTTCCTATTTCATATGTGGAGAAGTTGAGCCCCCCAAAAGCCAAGAAATGCTCTGAAAACTGATTACCTAGTGAGTGAAAAGAGGTTCCTAAGTCCACGCTCTTATTCTCCGTATCAACTGATGGTCTGAAATCTGATGAGATGACTTGATACACGTCCCTATTAACATTTGTAGGAACTTAACGATCACACATTTGCATGTACCCATCCACTCTTAAAGGAATGCAGCGCAACTAACTCACAGAACTAAGCAGCGTGCAGTTCTGTGCCTGTAACACGCTGAGGCCAACGTAAATGCTAGAAGGGAGGGAAGGGGGAGGCAACGTTGGCTCAACTTCCCACTCTTGCTACTCCGCCATGGGTGTTATGTCAAACACCACCACAGCCACCACACATAAATGCATGGGTAATGTTTCTGGAACACACACAGCACAAGAGCCTCTGTTTCTCCAGCTCAGGGAGGGTTCTGGAGAAGATAAAAAGTCATAGCTAGAGATTAAACAGGTAGTGCTTGACAGGTGGATGGTTAAAAAGAGCAGTTATAGCCGAGATTCGGGGATGCTGTATTGATCCCAGTGTGTCTGAAACAGGGTTTGAGAGCAATATTGGAAGGTAATTTAAGTCTGTGTCAAATAGGCATGTAAATGAAAGGCCATATTTCTGTAGGCCATGATCTTCAGTAGGGCATGGAGGACATTATCCTAGTAGCAATCTGCTCTTATATAGATTGGTCTTGTTGGATACCTGATAAGTCCCTGTGGTTCCTGAAGTTTTAGCTCAGGGGAAATTATTGTAGAGTTCTGGTTGTGATGAGGTGGGACACTCATGTTTTTTTTTTCCCCATGGTTAGCCTTGGAAGACAGGATGTGGCCTTCCTGACATCTTAAGGATAATCTCGTTGTATTCTCTCCTTGTGGAGAAAATTGCGAGGTAGAGCAATTAACAGGAGCCGGTCCAAATTTATGGAATGGTGGCAAAACAGGATTTCAGATCTCCTGGCTCCATCCTCAGTGGCCTTTCCACTCACCTGGAATTTTTCTGGTCAAGTCATAAGAATGAGTCAGGAAATAGAACTGTGGCTTGTAAACTGTCTGTACTTGAAGTGACAGGAAAAGGCCCTTTTATCTAGATCATTCTGCACATGCATTTACTTATATCTTTGGCATGTGGGAAATTGGTTTCATAATCTCCAGAGAAAAATTGTTAATTTCTGCCTAGAGCATTCTCTCTGCTGATTCTTATCAGAATATTTGCAACTCTAAAATTAATTTTACCCTATTTGCTGTGTTGGTTGTAATGAATCATATTCAGAATCGCCAAAACTTACACAAAAGACTGCACAGGAGAAAAAATAATGCACTTGGTTTTTCCCACGGTGCTTCTCAGTTGATTATTACCAGGCAGCTTCTTTTTTCCCCATCTCTTATTCTCATTTGTATGAAGATCCAGATAGAAATGAAAGTAATGTATTAGCTGTTTTGGAAAAAAAAAATGTTAAGTCAATTATACTCTTGCAAGATTTATAAGAACTAAAGTGAGTTTAAATTTCAATTGTCAAAGGAAATTTTACATGCATTAAGCACTCAGTAAAATCCATCATATGTATTTAATTATGCACTGGGTTTTGAACTGCTGTATCGAAAGTGATATTTTTATAAAAGATTTTTGTGCGTGTGAGCTTATTCTAGGCCTCACTTTAAATTATACCGATAAGTATAATTCAGGTAGTCATATATTTTAGTGAGAAGATTTGGAGATGTGTGTGTGAGAGAGACAGACAGAGAGTAAAAGAAACAGATTTCTTTGTTCCTTGCCATACTCATGTGAGAGAAAAGGCAACTAGCAATTACATTTGTCCAAGTGCAGGTACCTTAAACCCTAAATATTCAGGTGTCCCAGAGAGTCTGCGACTCTTTGTTGTCACTTAGCTTCTGACAATACGTGAATGTCGTATTCCTGCATATTGCGCTGTTATTCCCAAGTAAGAAAAGTCTTATCTTAGCAGAGTAAGCATTGACCTTTAAATCTTCCTTTCAACTGAAATGTTTCAAAACTGAGCATATTACATAAATGCATTGAGCATACTTTTTATAAATGCAAGGCACTGCGAAGCATATTGAGCAATTCAAAGATATATGAGAGGGTCCCTGGGTGCCTGTGTTGCATCTGTACCCTCTCTTGGTAAAATATGGACGAATCAAGCATAATTCTATATTACAAATGAAAGGACATGGTAGGAATATTTTGCCTTAACAAACTCATCTTTTTATGCATGAAAAACTTCACATAGCTCTGACCCTAATGACTTAAATATTACCCATGTGGAGTATTTCTCAAGCCTTATTAATGTTTTCATATCTACCAGTAACACAGAATTATTTAAAATAGAATAAGATACCGAGAATTCCAGCAATAGGTATCATTCTTAGACTTGTTACTTTAAATGAAAACTGGTATGTCTGGTAGCCCAAAAATGTAGCCACTTTTGAAATGATAATATTATCTTTTATTTCACTCATGCCTACTCCAAACAATATCCTAAATCCAAAGCAATAAAGCCACCTGTGTCAGTCTAAGCCAAGTCGAGTGTAAAATTTAGAAATGAAATGCTGTATTTTGCTGGCCACTATGGGGCTATAGAGATGAACAGAAAGAGGTACCATTCATGGCAGCATGAGTGTTTATAATGTTGTAGATTTACTGTGAAAGTGACACAAGAACAACAAACATCGGCAAACCAAGGAAAAGGGCTTGTGAGAGGTAGAGCTGGATGCTAGTCATGTCTCATGTACAAAGATACGTGTGTGTAACAGTATGATTTTTGACTGCCTAATTATTTATTTAATTTTTTGGAGAGGTTTTTGCTATAGGGTGCATACACTCACTAGGAAGACAAGAAACAGACAGAAAGCGAGAAATCACCCCTCAGGGGGGATGGTCACACCACAATCCCTTCTCTTCCATTCTCCTCTCGGGATCTTGGGCATGCATGCACATGAGCCTGGTGTGAGTTTAAGCCACCAGGTCTGGGACTCGAACCACAATCAACTACATGGGAATCCTGCGACATAGCCATTATGCTAACTGCTGGTCCCAAATGCCTAATTTTTACTTTCTGTGCCATCTTAGAGTTTTGTATATGATAATCATAGAGAATTTACCTTTTAGAGATATTGTTTAATTTTATTGTGAGAGCCAAATTATTTCCTTCAATAATACATAAACTTTGTGTATTGTTATAGGCAACTCTGTAGTTGTATGACTGATGTTTAAGGATGTATTTTATTGCTTCTTCTGTAATTTGGTATTTACATCATTATCTTCCTATCATAGACAGAAACAATGTAATGTTCCTAATACTGTCTCCTAGTCAAATGTTTAACACTGGGGCCATCAGGTGGTGTAGTGGTTAAGTCACTGAACTCCCACATGGCTGACAGCATTTTGAGTCCCAGATCAGGCAGCTTGAGAATCACTCCGGGCATGTCTGTGTGCATGCCCCAAATCCCAAGAGGAGAATGGAGGAGAAGGGACTGTGGCATGGCATCCTCCTGGAGGCTGATTTCTCACTCTCTCTCTGTCTCTATCTCCAATGAGCACATGCACGCTACTGCAAAAAGACTTTTTAAAAACTTTAACATTAGCTATAATGTAAATAAAACATACACAACATTTGGCTGTCAGGCCAATGTCCTTTATATTTTGATAAATATTGAGTTGTTGAAAAAGTCATGATGCATTTTTTGCATAGGAAAACGAAAAAAGAAGTCCTAACTTTTTTAACAACCTAATACATTGCTTAATATACATCAAATGTTATACATCTGTTTCCTTACGTTTCCTTATAATGTTCTTCAAATTCAAAAAGTTTAGAGAATTTTGAAGGTTTTATTTATTTATTTATTTATTTATTTATTTATAATTCATATTTTTATAATGTTCTTCAAATTCAAAAATTTTAGAGAATTTTGAAGGTTTTATTTATTTATTTATTTATTTATTTATTTATTTATAATGCATATAGTTTTTGGAACACTTTATGTAATTTTTTTGACCATCTCAAATAAGTACCAATTAATTATTACATTATTTCAGTTCAAATACTTGTTTGATCCAGAATCTTTTTCTGAACCTATTATATTTTACATTCTGTGTTCCCAATTTCTGTCTTTAAAAATGTTTCTCTACTCTCTCTGCTTCCCTCTTCCTCAGTTGCAGTATCATTTTACCCAGATTACTGGGGTAATCTCTGATCTGTTCCAGTCTTACTCTGTGAAGTAAAAACGTTACTCTCAAAATGCATGTCCCCTACCACATTCCTATTTAGAAGCATTTGTGGTTTATCATTTCCTTTGAAGTGCTGAGATTTTTAAAGATAGCACTGAAGACCACTAGCTACATTCTTTCCCTTTCTAACTTTATCTACACAAGTAATCTGGATTATCCATTCTGTACAAGTTGTGTTTTGAAGAGATTTTTGCTATAGGGTGTATGCTGGCTAGAGACACAGAAAGACAGAAAGTGAGAAATCAACCCCCAGAAGGGATGGCCACACTACAATCCCTTCTCCTCTATTCTCTTCTTGAGATTTTGGGCACATACGCACATGTGCCCAATGTGAGTTACTTAAGCCCCCGGGTCCGGGACTCCAACCTTGGTTGACTACATGGGAGTCCAGTGACTAACCATTATACCGTCTGCTGGTCCCTCTATTCTGGACCACTTGAAAAACCTGAAATTTGTGATACAATTTCATGTCTCCACGCATTTCTCGTGCTGTTCCCTTGACTGGAATGTTGCCCTTTCCCCACTTATCTAAAAATCTAGATTAAATGCCAGCTCTTCCAGGAGCATTCCTCCTTCAAACATGGGCTTCTGTAAACGCTTTGTGCATTGCGTCTGTGGTTCTCAACACTTGCTTTCTCATAGAATGTGATCTCTTACAGTGCAAGCTCTAATTTTTATTTTTCTACCACCTTTGCACCCAGAAAGGTGACTGTAAGGTCAAACCTGCTCAAAGAGTGTTTGATGATGAGAACCGCACATGAGGCTTTGAGTAGACACATTCATCCCTAATTACACCAAATTATGTTTTCTGCCAAATATACATATAGAAGAATGCAAAAAAAGGCATCTAGTTATCTAGTTGTCTCAGGCAGCCTCTTCTCCCCTTGACCTATTTGATTTATCCTGGGACAAAATCAGTTTGTTCTTACAGGTAAATGATATAGTACAAAATTGAATCATGCATAGCGCTTCTTGCCAGAATGTTACCACTTACGACAGCAGAGTTCTTGTCCAAGAAAATGTTAGTTCGTGTGTATAAAAATACATCACCGTGCACTCTGTCTTTCCAAACTATTTCGAGCAACTACTTTTAATGATTTAATTTGCAGGACTCTGTGCCTAACAAGCTTTCTGTTTAAAATCCTAACACTGAGCTTGCTCACAGCGACGTGGTCTACATGTAAACTCTTTGCAAACAGCATCTGAATTGCAGGCAGAGACACACATTAGGGGCTGCCAGAATTGTGTTTGTTGTGGCTGCCTGGTTAGCTGCTGCTCGAACAGCTGAAGTATGAGCGTACTGATCGATTAGTGCCAGCTCAAACAAGGAGGACGCCAACCCAAGGGGAAGTGAGACTCGTATGCAAAGCTGGGTGCATAAAATCCGGCTGGGAGAGATGGTGAAAGGGAGGAACAGACGATTTACGATGAAGATACCAGTGACCTTAAGAAACACATGACAATTTGTATGTGATATTCATACTTAATAAAATAGAAAAGGGTTCCATTTTGACCCAAAGGATGCTGCCTGCCTTCACATATGAAGTGAGATGGGGAATGATATGACTTGTTGAAAATAACCCAATCTACAACCTAGCATTACACTGAAGTACTCACGCTCACGAAAAACTGTCATGCGTCATCCGCTTCTCTACATAATAGTAAAGGACACTCATAATATTAGTCTATGGGCCTAGTTACATAAAAAGAACTTCATGAGCTTTGTAACAGTAAACCTATATTTTAAATCTTACTCATATGATGGCCTATAATAATGGTATTTATATTTAAAACAATGTATGAGGATGAGTCACAAAACCAAGATTCTCTCTATTAAATTCTGCTGGATATAAGTCGGGGAAATGTTAGAAGAACCTTTTAGAAACCATTTAAATATCTATTAGAAAAGTTGGGTAGAAGATTAAGAGACTCTCGGGCTCTAGTACCCCTTATTTTATTTTTTTAAAGTGTATTCATTTACTTATTTCATGAGAGAGACACACAGAAATACAGGCACTTCCAACAAGGTCTCCAGGCCATGATCCACTCTAAATGTCAAGCAGAGGGATTCTGAACACACTCTTGTGCACAGTGTGTTCAGAGAGGTCTTGGGAATCAAACCCTGGACCTTTCCCCTCTGGGTCCAATGCGTTACCTCTGCACCACCAGCTGGCCTCTGGAAAGCCCTTATTGGAAATTCCAGGGGCTAGGTGGAATAGAACCTTTGCACCTCCAAATAATAAGCATTCACTGGGGGCACCTGTACCAAATACTCACTCTGCTCATCCCAGGGAACAGCACCATCCTGCAATAAAGTCGGGCTCACTAGCCTAGAAGTCTTTGGCTAACCCTACTTAGGTGTGTGGGTGTGGTCAGCTTGGAACTATACTGAGCATTAGTGAAGGGTCGTAGAGTTCATTGTATGGCTTTACACGCAAACATCAAATGCATATTATTTAAATTTAACAGGATACATGGCAGGAAGTATTATGTTCATGCTATGTTTGTTAAAGCAGATATAGACAGAATAAAAACAGCATCCTTTAAGGCATCGCCTATGTCCCAGTCAAATCACGATTCCTTTTCTTCTTGAGGTTCTTCCACTGCCCTTCTAGTCCCATCTTCCTATTGGTCTTATATTTGTTCTGGGAAGTGCCTTCTTGAGTTTAAACTTAATATAATTTGTAGAAATGTTCAAACTTTCAGGACCAGCAGATGGCATAATTTTTACGTCGCTGGAATCCCACATAGGTGACCACGGTTTAAGTTCCAGACCCAGCAACTTAAAACACAAGCTGAGCGTGTGTGTGTGTGTGTGTGTGTGTGTCCATAATCCCAGGGGGAGAATGGAAGAGAAAGGATTGTGACATGACCATTCCGGGGGGGGCGGGGCACATGATTTCTCACTTTCTGTCTCTCTGCCTGGTGAGCACATACTATAGCAAAAAAAAAAAAACACAAAATAAAAAAAAAAAAAAAAAAAAAAAAAAAAAAAAAAAATCTCTCTCAAAAAAAAAAATAATAAAAGAATAGTCAAATTTTCTTTCAGTAATCGTGCAACAAATTCCTGAAAATTCAGAATTGTTATACGTGCTGTTCTGGAGGATCTGCTGTTCTTTTACTTTCTGCAGTGTGTTGGCCACCAGGTACCTGTCAGCTGTAAAATACAGCTGATCCTCTGTAGGCGGGGCTCTTTCTGAGTGTGACAAGGGGAGAGTTCCCTGTGTCTTTGGGTGATGAAAAGGAGGTTTTTGTACTCTGCCCTTTTGATGAAAGAACCACTTCCTGATTGGGTTCTGGGCTAAAAGTAGATGAGCCTTTGGGCAGAAATATGAATGTCATGATCCTTCCTACTTAACGTTATTATCCACGCTTCCTTGTCCCAGAAGGCCACAGTGTGACTATTTATTTCACATCTGTTATCATGAGATTATTTGTAACAGGGAAAAAAAAATAATAAAAAGTGGGTCAAATGGCCACACTCATGGAAAAGGGATCTTTAGACTTGTCCTACTGGCTCAGAGATATGGTCTATTTAAATAATGTTCCACTTCTGGAAGTGGTGAACAATGCGA
>NW_006159546.1:1660381-1698084 GCF_000334495.1 Tupaia belangeri chinensis | reverse complement strand
TTTCATCCTTGATGTTAGTTTATAGACTAAGATGTTTAATTAAGCTTCTCCAAATATCACTGTTTTTTTTTAAAGAATTATTTATTTAATTTTATTTATTATTATTATCATTATTTAATTTGTCATAGGGTACTTTTGTCTACCAGAGAGACAGAGAGAGAGAGATGCCAAGTCTAGGACTCAAACCACGGTCAGCCATCTGGGAGTCCAGCGCCATAACCACCACACCACCTACTAGCCCCCAATATGATTTTTTAAACTTTTTCTCCATCCTGCTTGTACAGCTGCTACTACCTTCTGGATAATTCTTTGCTTAAAATAACGACTCACAGTATAGGAAGCTAGTGCCACTTACTTATTTTCTACATTACCTTTCATGTTTTAAATTTTTAAACTTTTAAAAAATATTATTCCTTGTTCAGAAGTTTAACTCACCTACCATCTTCAAATACACTCATAATAGTGTACATATGCGTTAAAATGACCCACACGATTTTTGTTTAGAGCTAAGCACCAGAGTTTACAAGTAATGACGTGAATACGTGGGCAATAGGATGTAAATTGAAGGATAAATGGCTATAGAAATGCATTTCACATTTGCATTTTTTTCCTTCCTTCTCACAAATACATATGATAGAGGGTCCATTAACTGGCATGCAAAATCACTGAAGCAATGTAGTTCAGCAGAGAGACCAAAGACTTGTAATGAGAGTGAGAAAGCAGTTCTGATAATTAGAATGAGTCAAAAGCAATCTCTCGCCTGCTTTAACTGACACAGATGACAGGGGAAGGAAAATATTCTTTTCTTCTGAGACAGACATAGGACATCAGTCAAAATGATAAGAAATGTCAGGGTAATATTCCTCTGAGTCAGGTACCATGGTGTTAGGCATCTGGGATGAGGGTTTCTAATCTTTTTCCTGGCTTCAGTTTTACTTCAGGCTTTGGAGTAATAGATGCCATATCAATATATATCTTTAAAAAAAAGTTCCCAGTTCTTAGGAGAAATAAAAGGAGTTCATAATCTAGAGGGGAAAGTTGTCTTTGAAGTCAGTAAAAGTGAAGACTTTTTTTTTCTATGTTAACAGGAATAAGACAATGAACGTGTTTCTTAAAATTGGTATGAAATGACCTTTCTCAAAAAAATTGTGTATTTATCATTACAGATATATAAAATGACTTTGCAAGGAATAGCTGAGCTAACACAAGGTTTTATTAGCAATTATTTCCTTAGATTATGAGATTAGCCAAAAATAGTTATAATGTCTATGCTAGGAAAATTAACCAATACTTAAGGTAAAACTGTAAACTATACAACAGAATACTGCTTCATTTGCTTTTAGTTTGTTGTATTTCCAAAGAGAACTAAAGAAAAGGACATTTTTATACCACTGATGCTAGCCAAAGGAAAAAAAAAACTTACTTTAAAATGATCAAACTCTCTAAGGCTAGAATAGACCATAATCATGTCTCTTGTATTTATGGTATGAAATCAGTAAAGAGTCACTCTATTCCTATGTCCTACACTACTAAAAATGGAGGATTTATTTTCTTCTTTTTCAACATGAAATTCAGGATAATAAAGTCTTCTGAAAAAGTTAACTAATGTGAAAAACGTAGAATTCAGTGAATATGTGCTGACATATACTAAAATTAGAAGCGTGACTACAGTATCCTGTAGCATAAGGCATACAGGAAAAAAAATACACTTTCTAATTATATGGGAAAGAGAGGGGAGAGGGTGCCAAGTAATTGAATAATCCCCTTAACTAAGTTAACTGCTAATTGAATGATTCTGTGTTTATACCACATGGGTTTCTACCATCCTCACTGAAAATTCCACCAGAAGAGGTAAACCCTGTTTTTGTGATCCCATTGGCAGGTGCTCAAAGCTGGATGACTGGGACTCATGGCTGCCATTTTTATGGGGAGGAAATTCATTGCCAGTGTAAGATGTTTAGAACATGCCGGGTACAAAGTGTGCAATAAATTGTAGATATGATCTCTTGGCATATGATAATTGAGCCATTCATTTTCTCACAATTGCATGTTGAGCGTTATATGCATTTGTCATGTGGAGAAAAAGGATAAAACGTACAGAGAAGACTGTCAGATCGCCATTGTCATTCCCGCGCAGCAATCCACCTAAAAACTCTGGAGCTTATGATAACGTGCGTTTGTTAACGGGTGAGGGACTCTTCTCAGTTGGACTGTAGTGAGCTGTTCATGGCAGGACTGTATCTGTTTGTGTGTCCACTGGGGGTTGTCTAGAGGTAGCTTTGCTGACCTTAAATGAACTCTTTTCATTTGTCCTCTACTGGGTCCACAGGGCAGTTCTGCCCAGCAGGCTAGTCAGGTTCATTCGCATGGTATGGCAGAAATAAGAAGAGGAACACCCAAACTTTGGAAGTGTAATGCCACTTCTGCCCCATTCCATTGGTCAAAGCAAGTCTTGACACCAGACCTTATTTAAAAGATGGAGAAATAGGCTTCCACCATTTGATGGAAGAGCTACAAAGTCCTATTGCAAAATACACCTCGATATAGGGGACAATAGCCAATTACATGTATGCTGGCAATCTATCATAATGACTGTGCTAAAAGAATAATTGATAAGTCTGCTTTTGAGATTTCTTTAACTAAGGCAGGTCCCACTGTATGGTAGTTAACAGCCAGATCCCATATGGACAATCACTGTTTGAATTCCATCCCAGCAGCTTAAAAACACGCCAGAACATGGGCATGAGGGCAAAAAATCCCAATAGGGTGGAGAAATGGAGGAAGAGGGGTTGCAGCATGACAGGCCCCAGTTTGGGGATTTGGGGAGGATGTTTGTGTCCTCTCCCTCTCTCTGTCTCTGGCCAGCACGTGTGTCCCCTGATTGTGTGTGTGTGTGTGTGTGTGTAAATACCATGTTTATTACTGCAAAACAAAGTCTTTTCCCATAAGAAATAAAACAGTGCAAAAAAAAAAAAGGTCATAAAATAGTCGAATTGACCAAAGATGTAATAGTAAGTTAATTTATGATAAGAATGTTACATGACAGAAATGTATTTATTCAAAGGTAAAATTACTGCAATGAATGAGCTTAACTCCTGGTTCATGACTCCTACCTCTAGGTTTAAACCTATTTATTTTTAACATGCCGAAGACAGAACTAAGGCATGCTCATTGCTACGAACTCCTCGCAAATAGAAGTTTCAAGGGCTTAGCTCTGGCATGCCTAACCAAATCCATTGTTCCCTGGTTAAGCCATGGATGGTGTGGTTTGCTTTCCCAAATATGTGCTCCTAAATGCCAAACATGAGGACTCTGCCTTATTCCATGACATTGCTGTCAGTACCTTCAATATTTCACTTGATGCTGATCATTAAAGTGATGGATTCGCGAATTATTTTCACATCTCTGAAACCACGCAGGTACCATGCCAGTCTTCCTTTGAACTCAGTTAGGGCCACCCTAAAATCTTTAACTTCAGCATAAAATGACTGGTGCCAAAGAAGGTGTTGTCCCTCTGAAGGTGCCTCATTATTCAAGAGAAATGGGAAATACGCATCGGCACCACACGGACAGCCTTTATTGAGTACTTGAAACAGACCTCACCAGGCCTGTTCTAATCACTTCCTATGTATTATTCATTCACTTAATGCTCACAGCAACAGACCCTTATTTTTAGCCTAGTCTGCAGCTGAGGAAATTGAGGCAAAAAAGTATTTTAAAGGTCCAGGTGGCATGAAGTTTAAGGCTCTGGATCCTACATGGCCATCTGGGTAGTCCAATTCCCAGACACTTTGGCTTGAAAATTACACATGGCACGTGTGTGTGCATGCCCCAAATCCCAAGAGAATGAGGAGAAGGGCTGGTGGTGTAGTCATCTCCCCAGGGGCAGTGGGCGATTTCTTACTTTCCCTTTCTCTTTATTTCTCTCTGGTAAGTGCACATGCCCTATAGCAAAAAACTAAACAAACACACTGTGTCTTAGAAGTCTCCAAGGCCACCTAGCTTATGGGTGGATCTATGACTCACACACAGATACTCTTCCCTCAAAGTGACACCTGTAACCTCACAAGACACAGCCTTGCAGCAAATCCACAAGCACTTTTGGAACTGATTATCTGTGATTGATTATTTAGTGTTTTGCCAAGAAAATCGATGCCAAATATTGATGTGTGACCAAGATTAAGTTCAATTATTAGTATCTACTGCCCTTAAGGCTTCCTATGCCTGGAAACTTGACAGGAAATAGAGAGTATAGAATGTGCTTATGCAGCAAAGCTGCTCAGTGGAAAAAGAGACAGCTAATCTAGCATCCAAGACCTTCTTGCAAGCTGTGGATTGTGTTCATGATTTGCTGATAACCTTTATGCTTAGATGTCTTTTCCTGAAAAACATATGCAAATGTGTTATTATTCAATTATGGAAACTAAGAGACATGAAATTCCATTAGATATAAAATGAATTTTGCTGATTATGCCGACAGATTTAAAACTAGTTTTCATCTCATATATACTGCAAAAGATTATGGTAAAAAAAAAAAAAGAAATGTGTTGTTTTGGCCAAGTAGTGCTTGGTTTTGGCTATCAGAGACAAATCCTAAAACATAAAACACCAAGAGCTAATTCACATCATCTGAAGGTCGAGTTTGGATTAACGTAAGAAATTTTGCTATGACATATTCAATGCCATTGTTACATTTCATATCTGAATTTATGAATGGAAATTCACATGGACTCACATTATAGATACCGTAGAACTTCCATGGGTATGCACTATTGGGGGTGAGGTTTGATTGTAGTTTATCTGTGGTTTCATAAAGTTTCAATCTTAAATACATGGTTTCATATTTATTCTAGAAAATAGACAGAGTCTTGTAAACTGCAAACAAATATTCTTGATCTATTGATATATTCTTTGTAAGAGGATGGCCTAAAGCATAGTTTGTAATTGACAATTTAAGGTAAGAGTTTAAGAGAAATTAAATATTCTCAGTAGCTTACTGTCTTAAATGACAAGGATATTTGCTTTAAATGTTTAGACCTTTAGTCTTTCCCATGTTAAAATGAACAGGAAATAACACCACCACCATCCAGAGGTACGGAAGTGTGAAACAAGTTATATGTTTTGAGAACAACAAGCAATTCTATGTCATAGACACTCTAAGCGCAAGTAAAAGCAAAGGAACTTCCGATCCTAACATGTCTTATGAGAATTAAGTTAAAATCTCTTTCAGTGCTAAGTCATTTCCTCACAACATTATAGTATTTTTCTCATATACTTTACCTGTTTGTTATCAACTTTATTCTTCCATTCATACAGCACAGGCTCTGGAGATTGAGTTCAAATCCAGTCTAGAGCATTTACTAGTACAGTGATTTGGGTAAGTTACTTAAACTTTTAGTAGTCCTTCTGTAAAAAATGGAAATCAAACATTAATTGAGTTCATAATTGAGTATTTAGATCCATGAATGGCACATAAAAGAAATGCTATAAATTCTAATAGTCCCGTATGGGGACGGATCCCCATTAACGAAAATACCAGTGTTTTTTGAAGATTTTTTTTTAAATCTCTTTGGCTGGTTTTTTAATATACTAACCTGACAGCAGTGATAGGAACCTTCCCTCAATTAGTAAACTGATTAGACTTAGTGACCTTCTGTGTCTTTCCTTAAGCCATTATGGTCCAGGTGTTAATAAGTGGTGCAAGACTCTTCTAAATACACCATTAAAAAATAAATAAACAAAACTGATTATTTATAGTTTTGAAGGCATGTGTCCGAGCTGTATTTTATGTAAGTGTTTTCCTTGGAATTTATGTTCAGTAGAGGTAGGGCTTAGCATATTTGACTTGCACGAATGATTTATATTTCCATAAAAGCTACTATTAGGATAGCAATGTAATACTTAGCAATTGGTGCTAAGAATCAAAGCCATTTTAATCTCTACGGAAGGTATTCTATGAGGCAAAACATTTTGAAATGAGAATCTATCTTTATCAATACTGGATGTTCATTTGGCCTGACATCACGTGCACTCTCAGGGTGAGCAGGAATCTCCAATCCATGAAGCAGAGCCTCTGTTGTTTACAGTACTTAAAATAAATTGTTTCAGTTCTCAGTGGGATTGTTTCCTGTTGAGAAGAACCTCATAATTAAAAACAGCAACTGGAATGGAATTATAATGCAGGTATTTTGACAATGTGGGCACCTGGTATATTATCTTGAAATAAACTGACCTATGGTCGCTACCAATAGTGTTCTTTCTAGGCGGGATTTGCATAACTACAGAGAATTAGTCCCTCAGCCCATCCTTTTGAAAAGAGCAGAGAGTATTTAGTAGAGAGGAGGTAATTACGCTATTTGAGATAATAGTCGGATTTACTGTCTAGGATTGCTATTGAACACTACATGAATTTCAGTATAATTGCTCAGATCCTGTCTAGATGAAAGCTGATTCATTTTTTCAGGTCTTCCTCTATACTCCCTTTATTATACTTATTGCCACTGTTTTTAAGCAAGTAGGTCTAGCTTTGCAACCACAAATGCTATTTAATTTTAAAATTGATCTTCTTTTGTATGTATTTAGACATCGTTATTAGAAAAACTTATGAGTCATTACATGGCATCTTTGGGTGCATAGCAAATTAGTATGTTGATATTATTTAAAATATTCAGAATCCAATATAATGCAGGGTTTGTTTTTTTTTTAAGAGATTTTTGCTATAGGGCACATGTGCTTGTCAGAGGGACAGAGAAAATTCAGGTATTTAGACAATGTGGGAAGCTGGTATTTATTCTTGAAATAAACCTGCCTAAGATTATTAGTTATAAATATTGTTTTCTATGTAGAATGATTATAATGATTCAGATGTCAACCTGTTTATCACCCAAAATCTGTATTCTAAAAGCTATCCTGGTAGTACAAAATTGGGATTGTATTTAGGCCTTCCATGAAATTATATCATTAAAGCAGAACGTTTTTTGGATCTGTTACCACTGTTCATCTCAGAGTCAGCCACCTCGAACTCACATTCAAACCTACACTCACCCACCCACCCCCAACACACACACACACACTAAAGAGAGCGAGAGAGTGAGGGAGAGAAGAAAGAAGATGAGCAGAAGCAGAGAGAGAGAGAGGAGGTGAGAATGAGCTACTAATACAACAAGCAAAATTCCTATCATTAAATCAGATCCCTTAAATAAAAATATGTGATAAATGTCTTTCAAAGACTTCTCTTAAAGCATGAAATTGTTATATGGCATCCTAATTTAGCCAGTCCACAGAGCTATCTGTGATGGTAGAAAAGGGTTCTTTCTTGAAATGGATGCTTCATTCTTTTTTTTCTCAGTAGCTATTCAACGTCCTTTGTCTATTTATATTCATTATTGCCGCTGTAAGAACAGTGCGGTTTTTCATTGCTTCATTGGCATGAGATACACTGATTCAGTTTTGCTGTCAATTCTGACCCGCTTGCTTCCCTCCTCCACTTTCACTTACTGAAAATCTACAAATAGATGAAACAACATCCACAGTATAATACAGTACAAAATAAATAGGACATCGCAAATTAACTTGTCATGTTTAGCTTGGATTGAATAGAATTGCATGTCTCGAACAAAGAACACAAAGAAGCTTATGCACAAATGTTACATGTTGATGACTTTTTTGTATGCAATGCTTTTAAAAAAACAGTGCTGTTATCAATTCTTGCATTTCTTACTGTATTATTATCATGGATAATTTTTTATCCTCTCAGATCCTCAACTGAGAAAGAGAAAGTAGTTCGATTAGATTACTGAGGTGATAACTTCATACTTTTGTTTTGAAATAGATACAGCTATTTAGTATGAAACCGTTCATCTATTTTCAGCTTATTCTCTAATTTTTCTGTGGCTAGCGTGGTCATCTAGCTTATTCTGTTTTTAAAGTTTCTCCTCTGTGTATACTGTCTATTGTGTATACAGTCAGTAGTATGGAAAATTGCAGGATCCTTGCTTTTCCTTACATTTTACTACTTACTAATAAAATCAATATAATGTACTGAATTCTTCATGATGACTCACAAACCTAGGAAAAGAAATCTTGAAAAATACATATTCTGTGCTTTCCTTCCTTCTAATAATCATGGGTAGGAGGAAGTGATATGAAATTTAAAGCGGTTTAACAAAAGTAATTGGATCTCACACAACAGAAAATCAGTTCAAAACATACAATTTGCCAGCTCAGAAAATTCAGTTCTTTATCGCTATAGAATTCATGTTTATTCTTTTTTTCTTACAAAATGGATAAGAAAAAAATCCCTATTGTATCCAAATGCCTTAGGCATGGCTTAATGCTTCTCTCCCTCAAACTATCCCTACTCCCAAATAATATTATTTACAATGAATGAAGAAAAATAGTGATGTGACAATTCCTCGTTTCCTTACACGAGCTGTAAAATGTATAATATCCCTTTCTATGTAAAGTTTAATGAGATTTCTGAAAGATTCAGTCTGGCCAGTGGAGGGGCAAGAAAGGATCCTACGAGATCCAAGCCCTCTGAAATAAGCACCCTCTGACACTAGAAAAGTCTGTCTTGTGCTCAAAATATCTTGAAGCATCTCTCAAACTTTTGTTGAGTCCCTGCAGGCATCATTGTATCTGAGACTCTTAAAAGAGTAATTCTCTGGAAAAGCAGGAGATATCTTTGGTATATCAAAAGTGGATTTGGTTATAAAAAGATCCATAAACACTGTTCACAGTCTCTTCCAGTTGTTACAGGCAGTAACCAAAATGCAGTTTTTATGAGCTGTGTGCTTCGTGGAATCTTGTAACTTAGCATCATGAAAGCCTACCAACATATCAGAAACTTTAGCTGTTGCTGTATTGATATCATCACTTGATGTATGAGGGAATTGAAGTAGACCATATTTATATATATATATATTTTTTTTTTTTTCTGAGAGGTTTTTGCTATAGGGTGTGTGCACTCACCAGAAAGAGAGAGAGACAGAGAGACAGAAAGCGAGAAATCACCACCCAGGGGGATGGCCATGCTGCAATCCCTTCTCCTCCATTCTCCTCTTGGGATCTTGGACACACAGGCACACGTGCCTGGGGTGAGTTTAAGGCACCAGGGCCAGGACTCGAGCTGTGTTCAGCTACATGGGAGTCCAGTGACATGGTCATTACACTAGTTGCTGGTCCCCCTTTCTTTTGTTTTTTAAAAGTGCTTGAAAGAGAGAGTGAGCATTGAGCATAGAAGAGAAAGACTTGATCACTACATTGCAACTCTCCTGCTTCAGCCTCTCAGTTACCTTGGACCACAGATGTGGATCTGCCACACTTGGCCTGTTTAGGTTGGGCCTCCTGTATAGGATAAGCCACTGCGGAGTGGTCCCCTCCCAGTTGTGCCACCGCTGCTAGGCCACACAGTCTACCTTGAGTGCTTTTGTGGCATTTTCAGTGGCATGGACACAACTATTTGCACATGTCATCTATGGGGCAGCTTAAAAATCTCCACACATGAGATGACTTGTTATCTCTAGAAAAATATTGCCTCTTTCTCCCTGGATAATTTCACATGTAAATTAAAAAGAATAGGCTGAGGGAACAGCCAATGGAATAATGGTTACGTTGCTGAACTCCCACGTAGTCAACCACAGTTCGAGTCCCAGATCTGGCAGCTTAAAACTCATACTGGGTATGTGTGCATGCCCAAAGTCCCTAGAGGAGAAGGGACTGTCATGCCCAAAGTCTCTAGAGGAGAAGAGACTGCCCTGTGGGTGCTGATTTCTAGCTTTCTGACTCTCTCTCTCTCTATCTCTTCAGTAAGCACATGCATCCTATGGCAAAAATCTCTCTCAAAAAAAAAAAAAAAAAGACAAGAAAATTAAAAAAAAAAAAATAGCACAGACTGAGTAGGATAACAAAAAGAGAAAACGTGAGTGCAATTGTAAAATGTATGAGCCCAAATGAGTGTGAGTGACAACCATTACTGTACTAAAGCAGTGTATTATATATTTGATATTATATAGCAGTAGACTGAAAATGTGTGAATTTTGTATTGTATATTCCAAATTGTGTTTTAATTGACTAGGATAAAGGTAAAGATACTTTGGGTTCTCTTTGGTATGCAATGTCAGTAAACCTAATGACCTGTTCTGTACTATCACATGCTGCCATAAATTCCAACTCAATTGAAGTAGGGGTGCTGTACCTCCAAGCTTTCCTTCCTCTGGTTCTGTGAAAGGCCCAAGCTCTTCCCTGAGTCACACTCAGATCCTGTCGATAGCTGAAAGGTTTGACAGAACAATGGGAAGTATTATGATGCTGAGGTAGAGTTTCTATTTTAGTATTCATTCATTCATTTATTCCAGAGTTAGTCACCATGCATCTAGAGTGTGCCAAGCTGTTTTCTAAGCTGGATGTTTATTACATTAATACACTTTTCTTTCTGCATGTATACCAGCACTATCATATTGCTATTGCTAAAAATATGAACTCTCCGGTTTGAATGGCACTCTCTTTGCTCCGCTGTAGGAGAAAATGGTAGAGAGAATTAAATGACACTTACAAGAAACAAAATCCACCCTCTCACTGTATTAAAGGAGGAAAATTTTTTTTTTATCTTTTATCCAATACTGGATTTTGATATTAGTAAGATTCTGGTCCAGGCTGGGTCTGTTGGAAGGGGGAGTAGGGGATTCTTAATGGATTCTGCTGTGCAAATAACTCAACATTTCCATTAATAATGACAGGGCCAATGGCAAAAACTATTGTACTTTTTATAATTTTTTAAATTCCCCCTTGGCCATTTCACAGAATTTATTCTACTTCTCTTAGGAAGGTGGTGCTTCCTAACGTGGACTAAAGTCACTTCTATACTCGTCCCTTTTCCTATATATTCTGCAGCCTGAAGACAAGATCCTCGATGAAATTGTGCTTCCTTCATAATCCTTGGGTAGAAGATACACAGTACCTATTTTTGAATAAGCCACTGGGTGCATATTCTGCATTTTGATATAATGTCCCCACAATGATTTGCAAAAATCCATCTTTGATTTTAAAATCCATGTCCAGCAATTGCAAGAAAAGTAGCTAAGCTTTTGCAAATTGTGATGAGAATTCTGTTGTCATTACCGCACTTGAACTTACTTTGAAAAGGAATTAGGAAATTGAAATTAGCTACTGGGAACACTCTAAGAGTCCTTTACAAATTTTAAGTCATTAGTTGGTCTTCTCTTGGAACATCAAATGATTGTCAAAGGACATTTTTAATGTTGTTCTAAAGTAGCCAAGTCATTTGGAAATCTTTTCTTTCTGGCCTGTTACCTGTTTTTTTCCCCCAGTTTAAGAAGGACTTTAGTAGGAAATATGTTTAGGGTTACTAACCCTAAACAAACAAATGAGAGAGAGAGAGAGAGAATGCGAGAATAAAGAAGACCTGGATGTCAACCCAAGTACTTTCTAATTTAAAATCTGTTTTGGATGTTCTGCCCACAATTTAAAGTCATAATTTGGGCACTGATGGTGCAAATAAACAAGGGCTGAAGTAAAAGAATCTAGATGAGGGTTTTCTATCCAATGGAGATATTTATTTAAATTACTTAAAACACTAAAATTAGAGCTTAAAGTGTATGTTCTTCAACACAGTAAAAAGACTAGTTAAAACATCCAGAAGATTCTATGTTCAATTCACGTACTTAAGGATAAAAATGTAGGCTAAAAAAGAGAAAAGAAAGAGAAAAAAGGAGGGAGGGAAGCAGGAAAGAAGGGCGGAAGGAAGACGTAAGGAGAAAAACTGTAACTTTCAACATATATATTTAACAGACAGCTCCTGCTGATTCAATCCTTGTAACTGCCAGAATACTGCTAAAAACTTTTTGAAACTAAGGATAGGTAATATAAAACACTCAAACATTCTGTGTCATTGATCTGCTTTTTTTTTCTCCTTAATGCAGTTTTTGTTTCTTATTGGGCCCATAATTTTTCATTAACTTGTCTACCATATTCCAGTTTTAGATTCATCTTATAGACTTTCATGCATTTTTTTTTCATGATAGGAAATGATTGATCAATTCACTCATTTTCCATTATTTGTCATGCTGTCGTGGTAATACTCTGTGTAGTCATTTTTAAAATTATAGTTTAGTTCAATTCACGTACTTAAGGATAAAAATGTAGGCTAAAAAAGAGAAAAGAAAGAGAAAAAAGGAGGGAGGGAAGCAGGAAAGAAGGGCGGAAGGAAGACGTAAGGAGAAAAACTGTAACTTTCAACATATATATTTAACAGACAGCTCCTGCTGATTCAATCCTTGTAACTGCCAGAATACTGCTAAAAACTTTTTGAAACTAAGGATAGGTAATATAAAACACTCAAACATTCTGTGTCATTGATCTGCTTTTTTTTTCTCCTTAATGCAGTTTTTGTTTCTTATTGGGCCCATAATTTTTCATTAACTTGTCTACCATATTCCAGTTTTAGATTCATCTTATAGACTTTCATGCATTTTTTTTTCATGATAGGAAATGATTGATCAATTCACTCATTTTCCATTATTTGTCATGCTGTCGTGGTAATACTCTGTGTAGTCATTTTTAAAATTATAGTTTAGCTTTATGGTTCAGCCTGGCCTTACATATGAAAAGAAAGAAGACTACGAGCCCTAATGCAGTGACTGATGGACCTAACTCAGATTAATCTGGCATACATTCATAACCATTGCGAGTCAGTGTGTATGATGAAGCCACATACCCTAATTTTTTTAAATGTGAGTGGTCTTCAAAAAGTTCATGAAAAACAGAATACGAAAAAAAATCATAGTTTTCAAAAATTCTTTTGCATTCATTTAAACTCGTACTTTAATTTCATTTTCCAGTGAAATTTCCAGAGTATCCTCAGACAGTAGAAAAGTATAAATAAGCCCTTTGTTTGTTTGTTTGTTTGTTTTCAGAGAGAGAGATTTTTGCTGCAGGGTGTGTGCACTCACCAGACAGACAGAGAGACAGAAAGCAAGAAATCACCCCCCAGGGGTCATAGTCATGCCTCAATCCCTTCTCTTCCATTCTCTCCTTGGGATTTTGGGCATGCGTTGCATACGCACTCACTGTGTTTAAACCTCTGGCTCTCTGACTTGAACCACAGTCGACTATATGGGAGTCCGGCAATATAACCATTATGCCATCTGCTGGTCCCAAATAAACCCATTCTATAAATAAATCCTCTCAACCTTCAAATAAGACAGCATTGAACATTTTAACCTCTACTATCAGCAGTGAGAAAAGATGTCTCCCGCAAAAATGTATTTATTTTAAGTCACTTCAACTTCGTTTAACATAACCTAATTTAGTATAATGGTACTAGCATGGTGATTTATCTGTAAAGAGTTCCATTTTGTAGGAAGGAAAAAATCAAGTGTGGATCTCTTTAGTTATCTTCAGGACAGCAGATTTAATTATACTTTGCCCAGCAGGAAGCACATCATGGTGCTTCTCTTTGGTTGATGACCCCGAGGTTAAGTATTCAATATGATCATTATTATAATACATCTGAATCACTATTTAGTCAGAAGTTTTCAACTCGAAGAAGATAAAGCGGTATCGTCTGCTACTGATTTGGAATATTTAGCCGTAACTAACTATCTGGATGCACCGTAAGCAGCATTTCTTTTTTTTTTTTTTTTTCTTCTCTTTTTACTGTTTTCCCAAATTCATGAATAATGCATAACTAGTCAAACTTCTCAGATCATGTTTTTCTGAATCCTGAACCTGACTGCAATTCTGATGCATCTAATTGTACCAAATCCCCACGTACGCTTTGTGAGGCATGTAGGTGTATCATGAGCAGATAATTAGTCCTCATTTTGACTGGACAACATTTTTTAATAGTTAAATGACACTTCCTAATACATCCTAAAGGATAAATGAATCCCTTAAGTCACTGCTAGCTTTTGTTCAGAGAAGCAAGTTCTCCTTGACAGTTAGTTTTAAAGACAAGTTGTCTCAAGATATTTGTTTTCCCTTTTAAATTCTCTTGCTTTTGCACTTAAACTGCATTATTTAGCCTAGTTAACATGCAGAGCAGGAAGCTGTTTCTTAACTCTCCCCCCCTCTTTTTTGAAGGTAATTTGGTGAACATTTGCTGGAATTCGGTACCTCTTTTACTTTCTGATCTGTTTTCAGTTTCTTTAGATTAATTTTTATTTTAAATTGCCTTAAAGTCCATCCAAGTAAAAGAATAGAAATTATACTGTGTTGAAGGCTCACAGTCTCTCTAATTTTCTCAATTTTACCATCTTTTCATGCCCTCATTTGGAGGAAAAAAGTGAATTGAGATTTAAGCAGGGGGGAAAATGTGATTTTAAAAAAATATACAAAAATAGTAATTATGTAAAAATTGTTTCTTTGGGGGAATTGAGAGATTATACTTAGTTAAGTAGATGACAGGATACTAATTATTATTTATAGCCTTTATTATTATATACTTGCAAGTCACAAAAGATTAAGTTTCACTTAACTTTGAACAGCTAGTAATTATAAAACACAATGCCAACTGTCAGAAAAATCATTAACTTATGTACACCTAATCTTTGAAATGAAATTACTTTACATATCTAAGTTTCTTGCGGTGTGCATTGTTAACATTTATTAATTTAAATAATTTTAAAAGAAGCAACATTAGAAGTTGTCCTTTTTCACCTACGTTTCAGCTGGTTCATTTAAGAGAAATATATTTGGCACTATAACGTATAACACAAAGACATGAATCTATAACCTTTCATATGTTAAAACTGTTGTCTTCCTAGAGTTAACTGATAAATACATTAAAAATTCAAGGTATTTTTTTCCTTACAGTTTTAAGTTATGCAAAAAAAGATCTTATAAAAATATATACAATTTTCAATATTTTAGAGTCAACATTCTGCCATTCGAATACTTGTGGGCAAAGGATAGATGAAATAGTATTTCAGGCAATAGCAATGACAAGAGCAAAAAGGTATCTTAAAATAATCTTCTGTGTGTAGATTATTATATGAACCACTTAATGTGCATTTTCTCCTATAATCCTCAGAAAACTCAATGAAATAGAGTCAGAGTTAAGTAACGTGCTTGAAGTTACATAGCTAGAAAATGGCAGAAGAAAGACTCTAATAAGATTTCCATCCCTCCGATCCCATTGTGCAAACCATTCTGATTTTCTGATTTCTTGAAACAATAATAGAGTGGATGTAAAGGTTTATACAGTATAGGATCTCTTTGCTTTTGTGCTTCAAGATAAAATTATGCAAATTACTAGGTATGGATATGAATTTAGCCTACCACAACCTTTTACCTCGCTATTTTCATATGCATACTTTTTCTTTATTCCTTCAGATTGTATCTTAGCTTCATGGGTTGCAACTATACTTTCACAAAAAATCTGAAAATGTGGGTATTATGCAATTACTTGATTGATATAGGGAGTCAGGTCAGATAAGTATAGCCCATATAACTCTGTGTATATTTTCTCTTAAGAAAAGTGTACAGTTTTTCTTTCCCAATGGAATCCACCCCATCGTGATTAATACATCTCTTTGATGTTTTATTTGCCAGAAATAACTGCCCAGACCATGCCTTCCTTTTTGCTACTCTTACAGCATTTATTTCCACTTCTCGCATCCAATTCACCAAGCAGTTGTTCAGCATCTTCCATTCTCAGTTCATGCCAGCACATTGTGGTTTCAAGCATGGCTTTCCTTTCTATGGAATGACAATGATCCCAAACCTTGTAATTGAATGGTCTTCCTGTCGTGTGGAATTAAAAATAGACCTATAGCCTGAAGATGAAACTTTTTTCTAGCTGACTATGGCTTTAATAATAGTAGCAGTTTGAGGCTTTTTACCAACACAATAATTTAGTCTATTTTGACTTCAATACTAAATTCAGTATCCCATAGAGATGTACAATGACGGAATGTAAATATAAAAAAAGAAAACTAAAAAAAAAAAAAAGAAAAAATTCAACACCCCATTCAAAAACCAACTGAGAACAACCCAAGGAAAAACAAGTTGAATACTCAGAGTCACATCCCCATGTCATTCTGACTCTGAAATCCCCCGCTCTCCCCCATCCCTAAGTTTTCACTTCTTTTTCTCAAGTTTTTTTGCTTTTCTACCTGTCCAAGATGAAAGCATTCCTTTATTCCAAGCTAAGACCTTTGCAGTTGCCACTATATCTGACCTTCAAGGACACTGCTTTTCCCAGCTTTCTTCTATGAGTAGAGGAATGCTTTTCTGCTTCCTTTTTGCTTAGACAAAGGTAATTATTTTTAAAATTCTCAACATGAGTTTGCGATACATTGTTGTGTGGTTGATTGAGATGTTGGACAGTAGAGTGCTTGAGACCAAAACCCTGAAGTCCAACTGTCTGGGTGAGTAACCACATTCTACCACTCAAAATATATAAGCTTCTGGGTAGCTCAATGAATTTCTTGGTGCCTTGACTGCTTCATCTGAAAATAGGCATAATAAACAATGAGCAAGATGTGAAGTTATGAGAGTGGCGTCCGACCTATCAATATTTCTTGAATGCCTAAGTGAATATTTTTGGAAGGCTGTGGTACCACCACAGTAGTGGGAGGCCTGTCTTTCCTGAGCCAGGAGACTTCAGGTCAGTTCTGTGTACTCACATCTCTCTCTTCTATTTCCTCTCCATATGGGAATTTCCACTGAGGAAATTTGCAAAACACAGAAGGCTGACAAGTTAGAAAGCAGACATGCCAGCTCTACCCATCTGATGATTTGCTCAAGTAGTTACAGAGTACAATCCAATGGTTAATGACCTTCACATAAAGTTTAAGTATGTTGTTTAAAGGTAAACTCCCCAAGCATATGCTTTAGTGGTGACTTCCACTGTTACAATACTTGCAATTTCATCTTTTTTTGTTTCTTATAGGGTTGATTCATTTGAATTGTTGAAGACACTGGCCAATACACAAAGGCTTACTAAAATTAATTCCCTGCAGCCAGTCTTCTTTGCCTAAAAACAGCAGAATAGCCAGTGAAACGAATTCATTGCACACATGGGGAAATCTGTTTACGCCATGAAACCTGTTTTCCTCTGTGGTGCCCAGTGCTGGCGAAGCCAAAACGGAAAACAGTAGCAAAAACAAAACAAAAAAAAGAGATTTAAATAAAGAGCACATATGGCAGATGGTGGCGACGAATAACTGATTGTCACTGCTAGTCTCACTGTACTGCCTTTGAGTTGTTGCAGTCCCATAATTTTGCCACGATTATCTCTGAAATTATGTTGACTGCTAAGCTCTGACTCATGCTTTTCTTAAATCATCTGCAGGAGAGATGACATTCTAATTGCTCTCCTGAATTTTTTACACTATGAGTTTGTTAAGCACAGACACGTTTTACTAAAGGAAAAGCCTAAATGTATGTAATTTGACATTGTGACAGATTAATACTTAGGCATTAGACCGGCAGTACAATTAGACAGCTTAAATGTGTCCTACATCTTAATGTCTGTATGACTTTAAGAAGTCACAGTAAGTCTTGCTTTCTTCAGAGGGTCTGTGCCATTCTGCTGATTGAAATAAATCAGTCTATTGGAGGGTTTAAGTAGATTATGAGAAGGCTCATCACAATTACACCTAATTCTGGAAAATTGAAATCTAGGGAATTAATTGTAAATTCAAAATGTCTCAAGGTAAGAAATTGTATTTACGGTAGACGTGCTGAAGTGGTTATTGATACTGTGACTAGCACATTCCCTGGGTTATCAGAACTCTTTAAGTAAGGGTGAAACTTTAGTTTCTGAAGTACAGTTTGAGATGACAGCAATAGCACAATTTAAAATTCTGGTGACATTGTGTGCATATTAAATTACATTATATTGGAGTAAATGCCTTGTGAGAATAGTTTACTCAGAAATAGCCAATACTTCACAGATCTTGATATGCTGTAATTTTTTTTTTAAGAATCATTTAATTTTATTTATTAATTATTTTATTTTAATTTCACGAGAGGGAGACACACACACAGAAAGAGAGAGAGAGAGAAAGTTAGAAAGCAAGCCACTAAGTCTGGGGCTCTGAACTGTGATCAGCCATGTGGGTGTGTCCAGCACCTTAACCACCACACCACCTGCTGGTCCCGATATGATATGACTTAAATTACAGTCTTCCTTCCATGTTTTTTTTTTGTTTTTGTTTTTGTTTTTTTTTCAGTGTGACCCATGAGAAGACATTCATTTTACCTAGGGATCAAATAAACACACACACACACTATAAAAAATTAAAAATCTCTACGAAACAATGCAAAGTTCACAAATTTGGTTATAACACTTTCAGTTGATTCAATCACCAAGATGTGGTCAAGTAGCTCAGAGTTTGGAAAGCACTGATTTGAGCTCCTCATGACCCTCCTTACTGAAAAGATAGCCCTCAGGTTGCTACCACAAGGTAAATACAACTCGCCAAACTCAATTAGGTTGGTGTATTGCCTATGGTAGTTGCTATTGTACTACCCTATGTCTATGTTTCAAAGATGGAAGAAGAGAATCTTTGCTTTACACTTTTTTTTTTTATCAGATAGAATATGTTTCCTTCATAACTCCATGTTTCAAAATTTTTTGGTCCATGAGATGGGCTGTGTATAAATCAATAATGAATTTTGTTTCTCTAGTTTATCCTTTAAAGACAAGTATAGCTGTCGCAGGTCCTGCCAACACTAAAATAGCCATCAAATCGCTGCTATTCATTTGCAAAGAAGGTTAACAAATTAGTTCTTATGTAGAGTCTTGTGATCACAGAATTTTCCCATTGGACTTTTTCTTAGCTCCCTCTGCAGCCTTCATTGACAGCCCACTCACACCCTCAGTGCACTTCATTTGGGCTATAAAATGCATCCATGAATTCTTCCAGTCAACTGAAATACATTGTTGTATTAGAAAGCAAATATGGAGACCAGCAGATGGCATGGTGTTACTTTGCTGGACTCCCATGTAGTCAATAGCAGTTTGATTCCTGGACTCAGTGGCTTCAAACTCAGGCTGGGCGCGTGTATGTGCATGCCCAAGATCCCGGGAGGAGAATGGAGAAAAAGGAATTGCAGTATAGTCATCCACCCTGGGGATGATTTCTTGCTTTCTGTCTCTCTGGCAAGTACATGCACCCTATTGCAAAAATCTCTCTCTCTCAGAAATTCAATTTAAAAAAAAAAAAGCAAATCTCAATGAGAGAGAAAGGGGGTGAAGAGACTAGTGGAGAAGTTTGTTCAGATCAGTACATACAAAGCAAACAAGCAAAAGTCGAAGACGTCACTTTCTCTGCTGTATCAATTGACCATTATTAATGGAAATCACGTGGACCATTAGATTACCAAGAGGAATTTTCAGAAGTACAGAATGAAAATTCTTAAGTAAATGTTCAAAAATTAGGTGCACACAACTCAATGGGAAATGCGAATCAAAGCCTTTACACTTTATTTCCCCGAATACATGAAGTATGCATAGAAAGGATCAAATGCGTTGAGTCTAAGCTGGCCCTACTCTGACCAGGAACGTGAGACTGTACAATAAGGTCCTATTGCAGCTATAAACAATTCCTAGAGACATGAAGACTTAAACTTTTATTCTCTCAAAATTCTTAGTTTGGAAGTAAAATGAATCCCACAGAGCTAGAGTGAAGGTCTCAGGAAGGCTGCATTCCCTTCTGGGGGCTCAAGGGGAGAACCTGCTCTCTTGCCTTTTCTGGTTTCTAGAGTTGGTTCACTTTCCGTGGTTTATTGCCTCTCCTCCGCCTTCAAGGCCAGCACTGCCAGGTTAGAACATCCCGATGCCCTTTACACTGACACTGACTCCTCTTCTGCACCCCACTTTCACTTTTAAGGATTCTTGTGATTACACATGAGCTCACTTGGTAATCCAGTGGACTCTCCGTATTCGAAGGTCAGTTTATTGACAATCTTAACACCATCTGAGATCCTAATTCTCTTTGGCTAACAAGTTTAGATCCGAGGGTTTAGGATGTATGAAAATAGTCAGAAAAATATCTGTGAAAGCGAACTTGAAAGAGGTGCCTCTGCAGCCTGGCAGAGAGCATCCAAAAGGCCTCCAAATCCCTGCAACATGGAAAGGTGGGACGCAGGCGTGAAGAGATCTCCAGACCTTGCTTGTCCACCCATTACAGGCTCCCAGGGAGCTTCCACAGTGACACTTCTCCAATCTCCAAAGAAATAGGAAGTAAATAAAGGAAAACATTTCAATGAGCAGCAAAAATCAATAAAGCAAACCGATCCACTGTGGCTTCATTGATTTCCCGCTCTTGAACTGCTCATGGAGTTTTGTTTGCTGGTCACAAGAGATCATTTCCCTCCTTCTCCTTTTATTTATGTGTTCTGAAATTCCATGCTCTTCAACACTCTCTCGGTTCTAATTGTGATTGCTAATTTTAGTTTCAACTCATCAGTTTATTGACTGCAGTAAGGAGCCAGCATTCTAAATGTTGCAAAACTTTTCCTACAAATGGTTTTTCAGCTCCTATCAAATGCTTTCTGAGCCCCCTTTCTCAATATACATCAAAACTTCGTGTTTGCTCAAAACCTTGTTCAAATGTTAAAATCTCTTTCTCCCCAATCACAATAACTGATGGAATTCTCTCAAAACATCGCTTGTTACAGTAGTATTTCCAACCAAATAAAGCTTTTTGTGTGTTACTTATGAGGTGTTTCAATAGGCAATTCCAAACAAAGAGTTTGAGAATGTATTTTGCAAATGGTCGTATCATTATAATAATTGTATACTTTGTCAGGATCAAACACTGAAGGTGAAAATGAATGGGTACTGTGATTTTCTGCTACATTTTTTAAACAAAAAATAATATTACTTCAGCAAATCTAAATTGCTATGATTTGCCCCTATGCAAAAAGTAATCACATTACTTTACCATTCTATTTCATACATGATTTGAGCTTTAATGTGGTTCATTTTAGACTTTCCCATGAAAAGATAAATGGAAAATAACACATGGAAATACCTTATATCACATTGTGGCCACTGTAAGATACTTTTCTTCCTTAATACCTTCCCTATTACCAAATTAATTTGATTCAGTGTTTAACATACTTATAGTCACTAAGGTCTGGATAATTAAAAATAACTTCTTATCAGAAGATAGTTTTCAACTTCTCATTCACTTTTTTTTAAGTTTATCTCTTCAGAGAGAGAGAGAGAGATGCACCTCATTCCTTACACTATGATCCACCATTAATCTCAAGTGGCTTGGATCATAGGCAAAAGCATGCACACCTGAAGTGGACAGAAAGGTCCCAGAAAGTGAACCCAGGACCTTTTCCATATAGGTACTATTGTATTACTGCTGCATTCCCATCTTGTCCCTCAATCACTTTTAAAAAAATACTTTATTGGGGTCAGCATTTGGTGTGGTGGTTAAAGTGCTAGACTCCCATATGACCAACTACAGTTAAAAGTCCCAGACCTGGTGGCTTGGAAATCAGGCAGGGTGCATGTGCATTTGTACCCAAAACCCTAGGAGAAGAATGGAGAAGGGACTATGGTGTGGCCATCTCCCCGCCCCCCCGGGGGGGTGATTTCTTCCTTTCCCTCTCTCTGTCTCTCTCTGGCTGTCTCCTATCCAGCAAGCACATGCTCCAACTGAGCATTTTCCTATCCTTTGGGTAGATACCCAAGAGTGAAATTACTCGATCATATGGTAGTTCTATTTGTAGGTTTTGAAGAACCTCCATATTGTTTTTCACAGTGGCCGGACACATTTATATTCCCACCAACAGTGTAGGAGTGTCCCCCTTTCACCACAACTCCACCAACACTTACCACTTTTTTGTATTTTTAATCTTCGCCATTCTGACTGGGGTTAGGTGGTATCTCATTGTGGTTTTAATCTGCATCTCTCTTATGATAAGGGATGTTGAGCATTTTCTCATATGCTTTTTGACTATTTGTATGTCTTCCTTAGAGAGTTTTTTGTTCAGCTCATTTTCCCAACTTTTAACTAGGTTAATCATTTTTTTTCTGGGTAAATCGCTTAGGTTCCCTGTGAATTCTGGTTATCAGTCTCATCTGAGGCATAGTTTCCAAAAATATTCTCCTATTCCAAGGGTTGTCAGTTCATACTAATTACTGTGTGCAGAAGCTTCTTAATCTGATGTAATCCCACTTGTCTATTTTAGGGATATTGCCTGTGATTCTGGAGTCTTATTTAAGAAGTGTTTACCTACCCCAATGTCTCCCAGAGTTTCCCCAGTGTTTTCTGCCAGTTTGAGGTCTTAGGTTCAGATTTTTGATCCATTTTGAGTTGATTTCCAACAAATTATTTTTGTTTCTTCTATTTATTCCTGTATTTCTTGTAAATATATTTTGTAATATATTTGAAATTGTTAGATATTTCTTATCATTTGATTGTAACTCAAGGGGGAGAGAAAAACATCAAGAATAACAATACACATTCTTTCTTCTCTCCACCGATATTGGAAATATACTAAGAGCCTAATTCAAATTTCTTAAACACCACTAAACTTTTTTGCAATGTTTTATAGGAACACCACCGATATTGGAAATATACTAAGAGCCTAACTCAAGTTTCTTAAACACCACTAAATTTTTTTTGCAATGTTTTATAGGAACGTATGTGCATTCAGTGGTGGTCAAAGGGATAGGCTATACTCACAGTTGCAAGCAGATTATGAAAGTAGATGACCATTGAAAAAAATGTCTTTCAATATAAGAAAATCCAGGAGGGTAGAAGGAAAATCATGAAAGCCGTGATTACTAGAGAGGAGAAATCAACACAAATAGCTAATACTTGGGTCTCTTGGTGGGATAACCAACTGTTAACCTTGGAAAAACTGGCTCCAGTCTCTTCCTGAGTTATATAAATGCGCCCGATAAATAGTAGAGTATGTTCTCATTTCTAGCACTTCTTTCTTTTCCTTCCACTCTGCTCCTGCACATGAGAACCTCCGTTGCTTCTAATTTGCATGGGTGGAGAGATGAATCACAGTGAAGCCACCTCTCTGATGTACGTAAATTGATCATGCTCAAACAGTCACCATACATTTTTCTGCTGTGGTGCAGTTTTCATGTGCCAACCAGCAGATTCATGTTTGAGTTGATTCAGCAAGACTGCTTGAGACATGGCAGGCACAGTTTCCACTGTATATGGTAATGCCACATTCAGAATGACAGTGGTCTAAGCCACAGGGCAGTAAATGCTTCTTGAGATACATTCAATTGCTGTTTAACTGAGTTTAGCCTAAGGTATGGGGAAAAGTTGCTGATGCTTTCAAACATGTTTAAACATTTTAATATTGTCTTGGCTTGTCAGTTCGAACTAGAACATTCCTAGGCATCATGCAGTGAAATCTTGTAACAAAAGGACCAGATTCCCAAAGCTTTACGTGAGAGCCCTCTACTTGAACTTCTTAATTAAAAGTGCTTACATTTCTGAAAATATTTTTTTGGATTGGTTGTCGTCTTACAATAGTACTGGGCAATTTGTTATCCATGTTAAGGAGACATAAAATGTGTAGAATGTATTATTTCCAGATCATAAGGTATGGTGTAGAGTAGGTTACTCATTGCAGATAACATAATACATCTATGATCATTATTTCAATGATCTATGGCTCTGTCAACAATCTCACTTCTTACCCCCAATAAATAAAACAACAAACAAACAGCACGATGGGCTTCAAATAACAAAGATTTATTGCATCCCCCCTCTCTGCGGACTGGCTATATGGTTGTGCTGTTAGTTTTCTCTGGCTTATGCAGTTCACAGACAGCTGGCTCAGGGTCGATTATACTGAGACAGCTGAGACATTTGGGTGCCTCTCTGCAGAGCTGCTTCATCTTCACAGAGGCTAGATCAAGCTTCCCTTCACAGTGGTGAGCCTAGGTTTCCAGGGGAAAAAGTAAAATCTGCTAGGAATCTTGAGCAGCTTCCCCAGCTTCAAGGAGTGCAAAATGGAATCCACCCCTTGACAGTAGGATAAGTAGTGTGTGTGCAATTCCAAAGATGTATGTATACGAAAATTAGACTAAATTTGGGTTTTATTTTCCAATTAAAAAAATCATGTACATGCACCATGAAATTCGTATAGCTGGTGCTGAATGATGTTTTACTTTTTAACATTTTTGATTTGTAATTAGTGCATTGTATTTTAGGGATTCATCCTAATTTTGATGTCTTGCCTTGGTTTTTAGCTTCTTACTCTTGATTAATTTGCTGCTAAATTGGACACAGCTTTAAAATGAAGCTGCTTCTTGCACTGCCCACGCAGACTAGACTGGATAGCAAGCCAGCCAATAGCTCCGGTACATGTTTCACATGTGAGGTTGATCTGTTTAGGCTGTAAAAAAAATAACTCCAAATTATACATCATTTTCCCTTGAGTGTTTAGTGGCCATGCCACATATGGAATAAATCTACTTTGGCAAACCCTTAATAAAGAAGCATTAGAGGGACATCTAAGTAGAGTAATCATGATCTGGTGACCAATGTATTTTCCTGAGTAGATGGTAGCTCTGATGTACTGCAGACTCCATCAACACAATTCCATTAGGACTACTAAAAATGTAACCCAAAATATATGTCCTTTTGGTAGATGACAGATATTGCTTTCCTAATAAGTTATCTAAAACCCTTAGTACCAGCCAGGTATGCTTCAAATATCAAAATCCGTCATACACTTCTCATATGCTAAAAAGGTAGAATCATGCATGTATTATACATTATATCAAAAATCTAAAAGAAGTATAAGATCATGCCCTTAAGTAAATGCACTATTTCTATAGTAAGACATCTAAATATACACGATAGAAGATCAAAAAAGAAAAAAAGTCTCGTGTTCTCGTGTTAGTTTAGATTGAGTCTGTGTGTTTTAAATTTATTTAAAAACACATCTTTGGTTTTTCGCACTTCTTGAGTACTGTATTCGGATAAGGGATTGTGCATCTGAAATAATACAAGTATAATGGAAGAAGACAATAACTCTAAGAAGTTAATTTATTCTTATGCAATTATATCGATGAGGAACCTTAAATCAAGTAATGTGTTCGTAGTTTCATTGCTACAATTTGACAAAGTTAGAATCTGAATCTAGGTCACCAGCCTCCTGGACACCCTTTAAATAATACCCATTTCATTCCTAGAAGATGACAGAGAGAAAATAAAAATATTTCTACCTCCTCTCATCTCTCCAGGGACTATGACCTACTATTTACTGAACGTCTACACTGCACGGTGCACCTTGTCATGAGCTGTCTATGCATTAACTCTTTTATCCCTCCATCAATGGGAGAGTGAATATTATTATCGTACATGAGGGATTTGGAGTTCAGAGAAATGATATCAAAAGTCAGTTTGGGTGGACCCCATGGCCTAGCAGTTTAGAGAGCTGGATCCCACATGGCCGACTGAGTAGTTACAGTCCCAGCCCCAGCAGTTTGAAAGATATGCCGAGTGCCTGTGCGTATATGCCCAGAATCCAGGATGCAGATATGGAGGAGGGGGAATTGTGGCACGATCACATTTCATTGAGAGGTGACCACTCCCATCTCTCTTAGGCAGGCACGTATATCTTCTAGGGATGGAGAGAGTGACAGTTTGTAAAAGATTGAAGCTAGGACTATACTCAGCGATGCCGGGACTCCATATGATGTGTTCTTGTGTCAAAAGTTCACTGTCCTGCCAGTGAAGGGCTCAGGAGTGTTGTAGATGATACCGAGAAGAGGGTTTCAAAAGTAGACAATCTTCATATCTTCTTTTGATTTGGTTGGATCAAGTGATTCTGTGATAAACTAGAATATCCTTTAGGAATCTAAACCCCTTTTTGTAGCCTGAGTGACACTTACGTACGAAAGTGTTTGGGCTTGGAGAGAATCACAGCTGCTTCATGGGTCAGTGTGCCTCACCCTGCACACGCACTGAGATGTGCTTGCCTACTTTGTCTTCCTGAATTCCCCAAACAGGCAAAGGGTAAAGGTCTTGCAATTATTTAAATAAACTCAGTCCAACTCTGTGCACCTTTTGGATCTTGTCCTCACACCTTCAGCTTCATAAAATGTAGTAATAATTTTCCAAATAAAAAGTTTTAGCTAGGGACCAGCAGATGGGGTAATGCTTACGTTACTGAACTCCCACATAGTTGAACATGATTTGAGTCCCTGACGTGGTGGCTTAAAACTCACGCTGGGGGGACCAGCAGTTAGCGTAATGGCTATGTCGCTGGACTCCCACATAGTCGGCCGTGGTTCACGTCCTGGACCTGGTGGCTTAAAACCCACACCGGGCGCGTGTGCGTGTGTGCCTAAGATCCCGAGAGGAGAATGGAGGAGAAGGGATTGCGGTGTGGCCATCCCCTCTGGGGGGTGATTTCTCGCTTTCTGTCTCTCTCTGTCTGTCTGGTGAGTGCACGTGCCCTATAGTGAAAAACCTCTCAAAAAAAAAAAAACAAAAACAAAAACCTCACGCTGGGCACATGTATGTGCATGCCCAAAATCCCAAAAGGTGAGTGAAGGAAAAGGAATTGCATTATGGCCACTCCCCCTGGGGGGGTGGGTGGGTGATTTTTCACTTTCTGTCTCTGGAGAGTGCATGCATCCTATAGCAAAAATCTCTTTCTTACAAAAAGAGAAGTTTTGGCTAATGGACATTTATTTAACTATTTATTTTCAGTCCTATCATATAAGGCAAAAATAAATAATTTACCAACAGCTATTTTATAAATAGGATTCTTAATCATTTAAGTAAAAAAGATATTTTTATTTGGACTAATAAAAGGAAAGATTACTTTTAAATATTTGTTGGAAAACAGTTGGCATTTGGCTCTTTTTGTTGTTGTTAATCCTGTTGTAAAATCTTTAAACAGTCTACCAAATTTTACTAGGATCTAAGTGTGCTGTTAGAAAAACCATCTTTGTTTATCAGGAGGTCAAGAAGTATAAAAAGAGGCCCAACCATGTTTGAGTAGGCTGTAGGGGTGCCGCTGTGTGATGCTGGGGCCACGTGGGAGGGCAGGTTCAGTCCTGGGCCAGCCCGAACACTCTAGGCACACCTTGTGAGCTGTGGACCTGCCCAGAAGACTGGGAGATGATCGTGGCATGGCAAGACCCTCTTGGTAGTAACCATTTCTCTCTCTCTCTCTGTTGTAAGAAAATAAGCTTTAAGAAAAATACTATAAAAACAAATAGTTTAAAAAAGGAAAAGTTCCTTTTCTCTTTCTGTCAAAAAGAAAAAAATACAGCGTATTATTTTCTGAATGTTGTCAAGTAATGTTAGGAAAATATTCGTATTTAATTTTAAAAGACACATTGGAGGAATGGTGTGAACATCTGGGAAGTGTACATATTGACTGACAATACATTTCCCTCCTACAGTCAGTAAACTAATACTTGGTAAATTCAACAAAAAATTAAACGATACACACATTAAAAAAAAAAACATTGGAAATATTTTAAAATAAAGTGCATCATTTCCATCCCTTTTCTTATTAAAGAAATAGATATAGATTCATATATCTTCAGCTGCATGCCAAGGACTTGGGGTGGAGTGGGTGTCCAGAATCCTGCCAGAATGCGTAAGTCAGCACCCTCGAAATCCTTACTGGGGCAGAGCTGTCTCCAAGCATCTTCCCAAGTCCACTGTACTCTCTATAACAATGGTGCCTATAATAGTTTCTGAATGGTGGAGGAGGACAGCTTCTAGAAACATGAAATGCCTCTGTAAATCTGGGCTTTTCTTGTTATTTCTAATGATTCTACATATTATCTGCTTGTCACTTCTCGTTGGGGTCATCATAACAGCATCCGGCAGCCCCTGCCTACTCTGCAGTGCCTAAAAAGAAAAAGGAAAACACACACACACACACACACACACACACACACACACACACAACACAAAACAAAAAACAGCTTCAATTTAGAGAATGAACCTGACTTCTTAAATCAGCATATGGTGTCGTCTCCTTTAGGAAACTCTAGGTAGTGAGGTTGCACCATTCTTTTCACTAAATAGTACAATGCATGGCTTTGTAATGTCTATTTCCTGTGCTGTTCACATATGGTTTTCTCTTTATTTGAGGCCTATAGCTTTTTCTTATGGCTGTGAGTAGCAGTAAGTGACCTCTAACGCAGCTCTTTTATCATTAGAATGAACAATATGGGACAGTGGATAAACACTGACAGGAAAGTCAAGACACTTACTCTTTGACCTCAGTTCTCCCATAGGTTGTACTCCCACCCCCACCTGCTTCCGCCCTCCTTGCTTTTTGATTGTAGTGATGAGTGAAAAGGACGAAGTATGAAAACAGGGCTCCATATGTTCTAAATTGTTCTAAGACTGCTATTTTAATGGCTTAAAACTGTGTACTTTCAAGAGGAAAATGATCTTTCTGTCTAAGAAAGGGCTTTAACTCTTCAACTGGATGCAATGATTCTAGCGAACACCACACATAGATAAAAATAGAAAACTACAAGCAATATTAAGCAAGAATAGGATCTGATTAAGTCTTCTTTTTTCTTTCTTTTCTTTTTTTTTTGCTTCTCAACTTTTATTAAGAGTGAATAAAGAGAAAATACAAAAAATGAAAAACTTTTAAAGTACTGGTTTTGTCGTGGAAAATGCTTCCAGAGAATACAAATGCATTCCCATATAGAACATTTTGCCTGTGTATTTATGTACTCATTACCAACTACCGAGAATGTGATAAGCTGTTTTCCATCTTCACTCTGGTCAACATTAAAGGGAATAGTAGTAAAATCATATTCTGAGGTTTTAGAAACATATGCTAAAGTGAAAAACGAAGAAGAGTTACTGGTTGTAGAGAGTCTGTCTCCATGATTCCCCCCCAATACTAACAAAATAGAACATTTTAAATTTATAGGGGGCAGGAAAAATTGTGTTCAATGATTCTCTTAAGCTGGATAACTTTTTGTTTTTTCAAAAATTATAATATAGAGGTTGATTGTCCCATGGAACATCAGTTAGACCCTTGTGCATGGGGAACTGGACCACACATGGTTGATTCAAATCCCAGCCCAGGTGGCTTGAAAGATTTACCAGGTGCATGTGCATGTTTGCTCCAAATCCTGGCAGGATAGAGACATGGAAGAAAAGGGTTTGTGGCATGCTTACCCACCATTAGAGAGTTCTCCATCTCTTTTTCTCTGTGTGCCTCTCTCTGGTGAGAGCAGGCACCCTCTAGCAGTAAAAAAAATATATATCATGCATAATTAAAATAAGAAATCATATAAACACAAAAAATACTATTCTACTCATGCCTTCCCTTAATTAATTGCATCATAATACAAATTGCATTTGTTAATCATTGGCATTTCTTTTGAAGATTTATTTTAGTCATCAAGACTGGAAGTTTTGATTGCTTGTGATGAATCCCTTATAGCCTTTCTTGATTATTTTCTAAATTTGATGACAAATACTGCAACATGTCTCAGCCAATTAGGCTTGTCAACTTCCACTGTGGTCCCTAATCATGTATTTGACTTTGGAAGTGACAGGCGATCCTTATTAAAAGTCATGCTTCTTAGATAGAGATGTGGCAGCTCCCGTGTGGATGACGACACAGAAGACAAACTGCCTTTCAACAAAAGCTGTAAGAGAAAATCAGTTTTAGCAGGAATTACTTCGGACTGTGGAGTAAAGACTGAGGGAAAGAATTGAACTTGACTGGAGAATTACAGTCGATTGGAAACTGAGTCAGTATAAATGAAATATTACATAGTCAGAAAAGCATAATGCACTTTTGCATAGAAAAACCAAAAAAAAATGCCTCATGACTTTTTCAACTATGCAGTAGTAATTTCTTATGAACTATTGGGAGTTCAAGTATGTAAGTTGAATAATAATAACAAAAATGGTAAGAATTGTTAGAGCATCCATATAGCTTTAAAACCTGCTTGTAAATGCATCTCAAAAAAGTGCAATGAATTTCACACCCAAACTACAAATTAATCCCTAAAACACAGCCACCTGTGTAAGTTCTGTTGTAAGACATTGACACATTGTGTGGGACAGAAATAAACTAGAGAGAGGACTGCAGATAATTCTGGGTCATTCATAAAGATTTGTACTATTTTGGAAGGTTAATTCCTGATTATTTTCACATTTCCTTAGTAGGTAATGTCATAAAGAAAAAAAGATAAATTTGAATTTGTTACAGCAGTGAAGAAAAAAAAGAAATGTTTAGAGTAAAAAAAAAAAGTAGATCTGATCTTACATTTTGCATTTTTATGCAGTTTTCTTTTTCTTTTTTTTTTTTCCCTGTTCAAAGAATTTAGGTCAGCTTCAAAAAAATAAAAATATCCCAAGATAGAAAATATTCCCAAAGAACTAACTTGCAGTTTGTTCATTTAAAACAACTATATTATAAAAACCATTCATAAAATTTGTCAATAGTTTGATTTTTGTAATGCATCTAAAATACATATTTGGGAGACACAGGGGGAATTTAACATAAAAAAGAAAAGGAAAATGTTGTCTCTTTTGATGATAAAATTAAGAGGACCTGCCCACTTAGAAGTCAAATAGCAGTATGTACAACTGCAGTAAGTTATTACCTTAGCATTGTGTCTTTGAGAAAGAGTAAAGTAATTCTAGATTTTCTGCAAGACACACTGGCATTTCCTTGTGAAATTTCAGCACAAGGCATAAAAAATCCCAGGCCACTGTGGTTCAAAAATCGATTGGCTGACAAATGTCAATATTTTTGCTATCTATCATGGATGGAAAAAAGTGACAGACTTTATTGGAGAGTTTTGATTTAGGAGACTAGGCAGAGTAAAACGTCTGAAATATCTTATAAAAATATTAAAGCACCGGGATAGTGTTTGGAGGCACGGTAGTGGGTGTAAAGCTAGTGGGAATCATTTAAATAACCCTCTCTTTTATTTTAAACCCAAAAGATGATTATGCATATGCCATTTTCACTCCTGTTTCCCTTGCTTATAAATATATTCGCAAAGGTGAAAGTTATCATTGTTTAGTTCCAAGTCCTGTCATCAAATAATACCACATGGTATATATTGGAGTATAGTCTTATTATGTTCTTTTGTTTGGCAATAAAATAATCCACAAGACCTATTAAACAAAATCTTCCATGTCATTCTCTTAGACAGTTGAGGTAGAGCACCTTATTCTCCCTTACCGTCTCTTTCTTACACAAAAAACAAAGCCTATAAAAATTTTTCAGTAGAAAATACATAACCATTCTGCAAGGACAGACACATATAATGATTTTAATTACGCATGCAGGTAGTTATTAGCTGCCATCTTTAGTCTTGAATTCCCTAAGTTCTTTCTAGATAGGATTTGACTTTTTAGAAATGAAAGACCTTTCTCATTCCATTGGGCAGCATCATTAATTAGGAGTACATGCTATTTCATCACAAGTTTAGAAACTTGACTACATTTATCCAGCGCATTACAATTCAGATCCTATCTCCATTCAACAAACACATTGGCAAGTGCATTTCTAAGGTAGTATCCGACAGCACATTTGACATTGGTGGGGGGAGAAGGTGGGTTAGGGTGGGACAGATTGTTATATTGTTGGTGTGTTCATACCTATAACCTACTTGTATTATACTTTTTTTACTTTTCACCCTGTAATGTGCTGTCAATTTAAGTTCTACTTCTGAGTTACCCTGATGTTTTAGAATGTATTTTAAATATAAGGTTTTGCATAGTTGCATGCCATGAATAATGCAGAAACAGAAAGAAATCCAATTGGCAAAAGCACAGAATTTCTGGGATAATTTATAGATATAGAAAATTATCCATTTGGGTTTAATAATTTTTCTCAAGGATGTGGAAAAAAATGTATGCCCCATACAGATAATCATATGTACTTAGCTCTTGTGCTTGAAAGTATCCACACAGCCCTATCCTGTAACAAATGCATACATAGCTGTCTCTTCTACATGCTTAAATTTATTACTTTTTCTTGCCTCGGCTCTATCAAGTTTGATGTTTTTGCAAAACCTTATCTTTAATGTATATAAAATAAAATCTGTGCTATAGCATGACAAGCAACAGAATGTTTGGAAACGGGTCATAAGAGGGCAAGGGGTATGTATTTTTTCTTCCCTTCAGTTTTGTAGAGAGCCGGAAGGCCTATGGAGCAACGTCCGACACTAATGGCTTCTTCTCCTTGGATTTCAGATTCAAGGCCTCTTCCAGATGTAGCTCTAACCGGGAAGTGCACTCGTGAGTGTGATGAGTATGGCCACTCAGACTCCTGCTGGATGCCGGTCCGCACTTCTCCGGAGAGGAAGAAGAGCCAGCCCAAACTCTCCACTTTCATGCCTGTTGATGAGCGAGGAAGCCAGGAAAAGCTGGCCAATGGTGAGGCCGCCATCATGGGTGACCGCAACAGAAACCTCCTGAACAAAAAGTTGACCTCATCCTATGAGACCTTCAGTGCAGCTAGTTTCAGCAAAAATGAGGAAGCCAACCCTGAGGATATTCCCCTTACAAAAACAGGGGAATATAAGCCATCTCCTGTCAATACTCTCACTAGAAGAGAAGTTTACCTGTAGGCTATAAAGGAGCAACAGCAAAGTTCTTTTCCTGTATGAGAAGGAAAATAAGGGGCAAAAAAACCTTACAAAACAAAACCGTTCAATCACAAAGAGGGGGCTACCAAAGAGACAAAGCTTTGCCTGCCACTTCTGCCTCCAGATCAGGCCTTTAGTGATCCTGTTAGCCTGATTACAGTGTACAATGTAGAAACCATCCTTGTTACTTGCATGTCTGACCCCCACACTGATTCCCAGCACCTACTTTCTCTTCTTCCCACCTACCTCCCTCCAAAATGAAAAAAAAAAAAAAAAGAAAAAAAGAAAAAAAGATGGTTGCAAGTTTCTTTCATGGTAACAAGCCTGATTAGCAGAACACAACACACTCTCATTATCCCTAAGCTGAAGCATGATTTTAGTCACTTTGATTTTGTTCGAGTGTCATCCGGCTGGTCAAAAAAGCAGGACAGGAAAAATATATTTCAAACCTACCATCAGAATATGGCTGATCACTATCAAGGGCAATCCTCTGAAAATGATAGAGTCTCTTGAAAGGTACAGTCCTTACAAAAGGGACTCTTGAAAGAAAAATACATCTGGGGAAGATCACAGCTTTAAATATTCTAGCAAAGACTAAGAGCAAAACAATACTCAGTGGGTGATTGCGATCCCAAGTTGGCGTTTGTTATTTTCAGGTCAAGAGCATCAGTTTTAGTTACACACATTCACTGAATAGTCTCAATATACACACAATCTTGATCACATAGATCAAGAATACTAATTATGACTTATAAAACTTACATATTTTTTCAAAACAGGACCACTGTTATCACCTAACTTGGACAGTTGTGTCATTAAAAGGCCAAAGATCATATGGCAGATCAGGGAAATCAGGACGTTGATTTGGTCTGGCTGTGGAAATCCTTTCAACCACAAAAGCAATTGAATCCATGCACACAGAAAACACTCAAGCACTAGTTTAATTTATATTGTCTCTACACCCAGAAATACGCTTCTTCTTTTAAAATGGATTTTATCTGTAAGCTCAGAAAATGGAAACTTAATGAGATGTATTTTTGGCATTACAGTAAGCAATTGATTGAGGTTCAAGCTTAGTTTCAGATATTATCAGGGAAGATTCCACTTTTAAAAATCATATTTATGGGTAGTTAGGTAGGGAAGGAAAGAAGCATTGACATATAGTCAAGTCCACTACTATTATCTTTGAACTCAGACTATACTTGCTGGTCTGATTGTCCACATTTTATTTCTGACTTGTTCAGTGCACACTTCCAGATAATACAAGTGCATTCATTTGAATTCTGTGCAATGCAGAAATATTTTGAAACTCAACATGGAAACAAGATGACACCCTAATTGACTTTGTCACTAATGATTTGAATATTATTTAATATATATTTTAAACAAATACAACTGAACATGATAGAAATGAGTTCTGAGCAATGATATGTCTCACTACATGTACATCTCAAAGTGAGAAAGCAGAGTTTTCTTTTCCTTTTGTTTTTCAGTGCTATTAAAAGAAAAAAAGAATAGGCAGATTTTGAGCCACTTACTCTCTAACAAATGACTTAATACAGTTGAAAATGGACCTGGGACATTCAGATGAAAGTGACAGTCCATGGACAGAATGGTGGATAACAGGGAGGGCGAGCAAATGTTCTCACCACTAAATGTTTGTGACCTGGTCAAGGTGGAGCCCTGATGGCTTCTCTAGCAATCTGTAGAAACAAATACAACTTTGGGTAGTTTCATGCTTTGCAGAATTTCTTAGACTTTAAGGTGAAGCAGCCTGGAATATAGGTTGATAATTCACTATAGGCCATCAAAATACTTATCTTTGAAAACCACTTCTCGGTTTGGTGGGGTACTCGTTTGGGGTCATTTCCTTATGCTCTTTCTTAAATGGAGTTTTCATTTTGATGTTAGTTTATGTATAATAGGTAGGATAAAAAGATATGTAATTGAAACAGAAACATTGGACTAAATACCAATAATTGGACATGTTTATGTTTGATTATTGTTTACACTATGGAAAGATGCAATTCTAGTACTTTGTTAAGAAACTGCATTAAAGCAGTTCTGCCTGTATAATGTGTAAGTACCTATTAAGACAAAATACTTCTAAAGATACTTATGAAATGTATACATATTTTTTCTTGCACGTTACAAAGGAAATACTCAATTGCATAACACAAATGTTCAACCAATTTTTTAATGCATATTTTTTTCCTTTCTTTCATGAGGCACTTGAAACCACTAGATAGCTCATTTCACTCCATCTTAAAACCCTTCTGTTGTCTATAAACCTAATACGGGTCATATCGGACCTTGGGATTCATTGGATCCACATTCCCCAATGACGTTTGCACCATATTCAAGACAGCCATGCCATTGTCATTTAACTTGTGAACCTCTCTTTAGAACTAAAATGGGTGTGAAAGAATAAAATTCAGTGTACTGTAAGTATCCGCAGTAATTCTAGTAGAATTAGCTCTCATAACATGTTTATTATATAATGAGCTGGCATGACACAGAAATATATTTTGTGTTTGTATGACTTTTATTTTGAATAGGTTAAATCTGGTGCCACTCCATATATAGAGTGCTTTTGAAAAAAAAAATCAATAAAAAGAAACAAAAAAAAATGAACAAATGAGTGAATGCAAAATAAGCAACTGTGCCTTTTATACCCTGTTGTTATGGTAAAAAAAAACGGTTGTTGGGTTTGGACAATGAGGGGAAATGGGCTATTCCCAACTTTTTTGATCCTGTATATTTATCCATGTTTATTTTCTGAAAATAATAAATATTATATTAAAAATTTGCCTTCTGACAAACTCAGATAATGGACCAGTCTTAAATATTATTCATTCATAAAACAAAATTAAGGCATTAACATGGACTGCTTAAATCTCACTGCAAGGTGAAAGCATTGACTGTAATAACACGGAGCGAGATTATCAGGGTGAAATCAGTCCATTTTACAAGGTAAAATATTGGTTTTGAATTTTCATTCTTTATTGCTTTTGTTTGTTTGTTTGTTTTTAACTGTCGCTTCATTTTGGTTGTACAGTATATAAACCATACTTGTTTTCTGTACACAAGAATCTCAAGTGAACTTTGCATGCATTATACATTAGAACACATTTATAAATTAATGAGTAACTATAAAAATTTATGTGTATTAAAACGTCTATAGCTTCCGTCTAAATCTACTGCTCTTTCTGAATCTCCAGATATCATTTCTGTATGGTTTCTGACTGGCCTGCTGCCTGAGTTTCAGAAAACAAGGGAGGCATTATTTTTATGGGAGGAGGAACTAAGATGATACTGAGGATGTGTGGCTGAAAGGCTACCCTAGGGAGCTGTCTTATAGGAAAATAAAATAAAACACAGACTAGAAGAAACTGCCAGAATTAAGCAGTCATCCTAAAACAGTCATGAAAAATCAGAAGACCTAAACTGTTTTAGGTGTATTGTATGAGTGACAAATAAACAAATGTGTCCTTAGAGAAGAAAGAAAGAAAGAAAAAAAGATGGAAGATGATCAAGGATACAGTGCCTGTTAGGTGTGACCCAGGCAGGGGTCTATATACGTGTCACATCTGGAGGAAGGCATCATTTTGTCAGCTACCTAGGGTTTACTTTCAGACAACTTTTCCTACATTTTAAAGCACTTGCATTCAGTGTGGTACGATCCGTCTGTAATGTTATCATTGACTATTGTTCTGCTACTTGGATGTTGATAGTGAAGCAGAGAACAATTTATCATCGTTTATTATGAGTCACTATGCACGCAACTATGCTAAACATGGCGAAATGTATTAAACACTCGTCCAACTATTTATGAAATACTTTACATAATTTAATTTGCTTTTGTACAGTTTTATGTAAATAAATTGCTTGTCATTTTTGTCTCTGCAAATTAAAATATAACATGGTCAAATGGTTTCACACTTGTAAGTGTACTTCTCTGTTGACAGGTAATTTAGTTTTGATTGGACAGGAAATGAACGGATGCGTGTACCAGTTTGATTTCAGATGGTTTGATTTTGCTAAATTAAGATAGAGCAAGGAAGATAATGTGGCAGTAATTGTTGATTTGGGGGGCAACCATACATAACTGTCACATTATTCTGTCTTATTATGTAGCTGAACTTGGGTTCCCCAGTTCTATCAGGATAATTCCTAAGACAGTTAGTTATCTGGCTAGCTGTAAAATATGAAAGTATATAGTAGAAGGATTTACGATTAATATAAAGGTTAATTTTTTTTGAGGACTATCTACAAGAATTTCACATTAAAAATTAAAATTGATTCTAAGCCAAACTGTATCTCTGGATCGAACATTTTGTATTTAAATGAATGACAAAAAAATTAGAGATTTGAATAAAAACTTACATCATGTGTGATGTCGCAAAACGGGCTTTAAACACAAAACAGTATTTCTACCTTAACTAATGCTTATTGACCTTTAGTTAACCTTTCTCTCTATTTTTCTTTCATTTATTTATTATCTATTTTTTAATCACTCCATTGGTTGTTTTTTATTTATTTCTTTTTAACTCTTTTAGGTTTTTCCACAGGACATGTGCATTTGTCAGATGGAAACAGAGAGAGATAAAGGGGAAAGAGAGAAGTCCCCCTGCAGAGGAATGTCCATGCCTCAATCCCTTCTTCTTCATTCTCTTCTCAGAATTTTGGGCACTAATGCACACATGTCTGGCATGATTTTTCAAGCCACCAGGTCAGGGATCTGAACTGTGATGCGGGCCATGTGGATCCAGTGCCTTAACCACTGTGCCACTTGCTGGCCCTCCACTGGCTACTATTCATTATGATTTTACCTCTTACCATAATGGAAATCTTTATTTCTCAAATTATTATGTCTAAGTAAGCATCTTCTCTTCTTCAGTCCCTCAGTTATGATCTTCCTTCCAATTCAGAGATTTAAAAGAGAAAAAAATATTCTCTGTTTATACCAACGGATTACATGGAATTTGTGTCACTTCTTACAAAAGTACTGCTGAAACTTACAAAATACACATCCTGAAGATCTGTGCCTTGAATTTTCTCTGCCACTTTTTCTCCTTTTTTTTTTTTTTGGAGAGATTTTCATGGTAGGGGCCGG
>NW_006159546.1:1648771-1660347 GCF_000334495.1 Tupaia belangeri chinensis | reverse complement strand
ATAGAGACAGAAAGCGAGAAATCACCCCCCAGGGGGGATGGTCACGCCGCAATCCCTTCTCCTCCATTCTCCTCTCGGGATCTTGGGCATGCACGTGAGTTTTAAGCCACCGGGTTCGGGACACAAACCGCGGTTGACTACGTGGGAGTCCAGCGACATAGCCATTACGCTAACTGCTGGTTCCCTCCTTTTTTTTTTTGTATAAGAATTCAACATATTTACATGAGAGTACGTGAACTTAGTTGAATCAAATATATCTTTGTAAATTGATATTAACTAGGAGGTTTCCTTCTCCAAAGGAATTCAGGAGATTTATGGTAAAAAAAAAAAAAAAAAAAGTCTGCATCACCTTGTAATGCGCTGAAGAAACAGCATTTTCACACATTTTGGCTTTCTGCTTTTCTTTCTTTCTTTTTTTTTTTTTTGGAGAAATTTTTGCTATAGGGCATGCGTGCTTGTCAAAAAGACAGACAGACAAAGAGACAGAAAGCAAGAAATCACCCCTCAGGTGGGATGGTCATGCCACAATAGCTTCTCCATTATCTTCTTGGGATCTTGGGCACGCACGCACACGCTCCTGGCGTGAGTTTAAGCCACCGGGTCTGGGACTCGAACTGCAGTCAAATACATGAGAGTCCAGCAACATAGTCATTACACTAACTGCTGGCCCCCAGCTTTCTGCTTTTCTAATAATGACATTCAATCACTAACACATAACAGAGTGAAATCATACATTCAATGATGTCAGTGTGAAATCTTCTAAAGTCTTCATTTGGATTTTGAAAACCCTGTTTCTTGTTACCCCAATATTGCATTCTTAGATTAAAATATTTAAAAACAAAACGAGTAAAATCTCAAATGTGTAACTATTCAGAGATATATTTCACAGAGAAGATAGACTGATCTGCTAGCAGAGTTCCATCTGGTAACCTAGAAGCTCAACCTAGCACGACTTGTTCATAACAATACCTTACATTTACAGGACACGGAATGGTTTATTAAGTCTTTTTATAGGATTTATGTACAAATTCCCATAATACTAGCAATATAAGTTGTAGAAACTGTTAGATGATCTATGTAGGGGAATGGGCCTAATTTTATTGATTCTCAGTTAAAAGTTGGAATGAGTACTGACAATAACAGTTTTCCCTTTCGCAGCTTATGAACCAATTTTGTATGATTTACTATAGTGCCAAGAAGAAGAAACTCTCATTTGCCTAAAAAAGTATTCATTAGTTACAGTGAAAATGTGTGAAGGGGCCACTACCAATGCAGAGAAGCAGGCAATTATCTTCATTTGACATTACAGACATACCCTTCAGTAGTTGTATTTTGTACAGGATTTCTGACTACAATTTGTAAATCTTGAAAACATTAGAGCCTTGTTTTTCTCCAACTGAATATCCTGGCCTCATCTATGAGGCCGTGAGGTTTGAGTGGACTATGGCTGGGTAATTGTCCGTATTATGTTGGGGACTTGAATTATCACAAGTGACAGTCAGCACCATCAATATTGATCAGATAATTGTACAATTCCCAAACTGACTTAAAAATCAACAGATTGATTTCAGAAAGAAATAATCTATTGAGCTTTTGTCTTGTTCTTCTCTTTTTACTCTTAACCTTTTTGTGTCCCCATCCCCAAGCGTTTTACCACATGTTAAGAAGTGATTTGCTCTGTGGTTTTCCCCTTTCAAAAGGAAACCTGGTTTTCCCAGGAGAGAGAGGTGATATTAGGTAGCTAACTAAGAACTAGAGGATTTTCAACCCTATTAAGGTTATTTTAATGGAAATTTACAATATCAAATTTCTTGAGCTCTCAGGAAACACAGTGAATAGGAACTGAACTTACATTTGCTTATTTTCTCTTATCTTTATTTCCTATCCTAATACTTGTTTATAAACTGCATGAAGGAAGATGATTAGCCAAGATAATATAAATTTTCTAAGCTGCAGGGAGTAAGAAGCGGATATAAATGTAAATTGTAGAAAGCTAAAAATTTATACTCTCCTTTAACCCTAACCTTGTTTATTTCCTGTTGTGTTTCTGCTAAATGTAAATTTTATTCATTGGTTGAGTTTAATATATGTGACCCACACAGAAATAATTTTGCCTATTTACTGAATACCTCATGGGAAGATGTAGAAGATGCTTAATAGTTTATGTATGTGAAATTTATTTCACTCTCAAATGATGCTAAACAAAAATTATATAGTTTTCTCATGATGTTCAGTTTTATTTTTCCATTAAAAGTTAGCATGAATTAAATGATCCATACCAAAGATGTCATAAGAAAGGTGCATGCTATCAACAAAATAATGTCTGATACAATCTTAGAGACTAGGATTTAAAACTAAAAATGGTAATTAATGTGCCTAATTATAAAAAAATATAGTCCACTAAGAAAACACCTGGATACTTAAACCAAAGAAAGAGATATAAGCAAGATGCTATATTTTGACAACTAAAAGAGCATTAAAGTATTCCAGACTCAGTAAAATTGGTAATAACTTGATGTTACATGGAATAGTTTTATTGTAGTTTTGTGGATTGTTATAAAGATTTGACCATATTTTTAAACCACTTTATAATACACTTAAGTAAGGAAAGTGGAGGCAAAAAGAAAAAAAAATATAGAAAGAAATTGTTATGTGAGGTTCTTTTCTCCTCTAATGGGTGGGTGAAACAGGGAGTTGGAAAAAGACACGAGGGGCTGATGTCATGTTGTTTATTGGCTGATTTTAGGGAGAGCTTACAGAGCTCTAGTAGCACTCACAGGGTGCTTCCTCTCTCTTGGAGCTTGTAATGCCTGTGGAGAGCACTCAGAAATGCTGTATCTCTCAGAGCTCACAGAGTCTACAACAGTGCAGAGCTGAGCTGAGCCGAGCCAAGGCTATCAGAACTCACCAAAGACAGGAGGACTGAGCAGGGCTTAGCAGGGCCAAGCTGAGCAGGGCTAGCTAGTAGAATCAGGGGCTGTGTTTCTCTTAAAGAAGCTTCAGACAATAGTGGCTCATTGCCAAAAAGCAAATCTATGTATTAGGTGCATTCATATTACACAAAAGCAAGTATTTGTTATATAATCAGTATACAAGCACACCACAACTGATAACGTAAGTTGTTTATATTGTGGCCTTCAAACACAATAAGGTAAGAAATGAGGGAGTCAGACTAAACCATCCTGACTCCATTTTCTTTACAGAAATAAAGGAAGTAGTTGGTTAGATAATTTATTTAAGTTTTAACAACTATTAGAAAGAAGCCAACAATTATTTGAATGTGTTTTTAGACTGTGCAATGTAACTGGTATATAATTGAATGGGATTTTTCTAACCTAGTTTGAGTTCCATTGAAAGACTGAAGACTTGTAGGGATCCAAGTATTTGATAAAAATGTTAACAATTTTGAATTTTATTAATCTTATGATCAAAGTAATCTTTCATTGTGGTTTTCCGTGATACTTCTCAGCTGAAGCTGAATTTAATAAAATAAAATGTTTGCTTTAGATGTCAATGTTTACCTTCTATTCTGTGAACAATTGTATTCTCTTGAGTCCAAAGGGATTCTAATTTTTTCTTGTAAGAGTCCATATTTATTCAATTATGAGAAACTCTAAATCAGAGAATTGGATAAATTACAGTATTAAAAAATGTTAATGACTGGAGTAAGAGCATACCAGCACATACAGAGGTCAGCAAACTTTTTCTTGGAGGATAAGATAGAAAATATTTTAAGCTTTATAATTCAAGAAACAAAATCAAGGATAGTCTGTAGGTACTTCAGTGACAAAAGAGAAAACTAATTCAAGATTCTTTCCCCAGTTAGTTATATGTGGAATTATGATCCTTAGTCAAGGAGACCAAAAACCAAACCAAACCAAAACAAAACAAAATAAAACTGGCAGTGGGCTGGATTTGGCCAATCAATTTTAGTTTGCTAACTCTTGTTTCTTCCAAAAATGACTTTAATTGATATCAATTGTAGAATCTACTACTGAAATTCCTCCTTTTCTTCCTTTCTTATGTATGTCCTTGTTCATCTAGAGCAATGCTGGTTTATGACTTTGCCTAAAAAATTCATTATTGCTCACTCTTAGAATTTAGCGTATGTAGATGCTATAATTATCAGGATCATTTTTTTCCCCATTGACCAGTTCTATAAAATTCCCATCCCTAGATTACAAATGTCAAACTGTTAGAAATGCAAGTCAAGAGGGGCCAACCACTGACATGATGGCTAAGGCAGCAAAATCTTACATGCCACACTTCCAGTCTGGGACCTAGCAACTTGAGAAACATGTTGGGCACATGTGCCTGCATGCCCAAAATCTTGAAAGGAAGGAGAGATGGAGAAGGAATTTCAGCATGGCCATTCTCCAAGAAAATGTTTTCTTGCTTTTCCTGTCTGTTTCTGTCTCTCTTCTGGTGAGTGCACATGCTCCCTAGCAGATAAAAAAAAATAAATAAAAATTGCCAATGTGCATGAAGTCCTCAGGAGACTGAAGAAGAGTTCCCATCATAATGCAGAATTTATCATTGTCCACTAACCATAGTGTCAAAAAGAGTATCTTGCTCTGGAAGTGGCCATTAAGTTTTAGAGGTAGGAGCTGTGCTATTTTCTGTTGGATCAAAAACTTTAACCATATTGCCATTTAGATGCCATGGATAAGTGGTCATTAAGTGAAAATCAGTACAAAGTCTCATGGTTAGGTAGTGTTATCACATTGCTAATAGAAACACCTGAGACTGGGTCATTGATAAGGAAATAAGGGTTTATTCCCTTACAGTTCTGGCAGTTGGAAAGTTTGAAACCTAGGCCTGGTGCTAGACTGGACTAGAACATGGGAAACAGAAGCAAAAAGGATGATAGCTATGTGCAGAGAGAGAGAGACAGCTCTGAGCAGCTCTCTCTCTCTTTTATAGCAACTAGCTCTCTAGGACTTACACCTTCTCACTGGGTCTCCAGAGACATCACTAATCTATTTGCATGAGTGTTGACTCATAATGCAGTTACCACAATCCAATCACTGGCATGGTGGCATTGCCACCTCACTAAACCAAATTCCCAAACATCGAACTTAGGAGGACAAACCATTACCCAAGCCATAACAGATGTAGATAAAATAAAAAGAACTATAAGACAATTCTTGGAAACTTGTGTGTATGTGTTTTTTTTTTCCTTTTTTGTGTTGTTCAGACTGTACACAATGAATATATTATATGTTAACCTTAAAAAAATGAACATTTTGAAAATATTCCAAAATTATAGGTAGTTAGGTGAATAAACTTAAAAGAATTTGTCTGAGCTCATTCTCTGTTCCTTATACCAGATATACTGGGTCTGGGAGACTTAAACAAAGAACAGAGATTTGGGGCCAGAGGGTGGTATGGTGGTTAAAGTGCTGGACTCCCAGATAGCCTACCATAGTTTGAGTCCCAGATCTGGTAGCTGGGAAATAACAATGGGCACTTGTACCTGTGCCCAAGATCTCAGGATAAGAACATAAGAGAAGGGATTGTGGCATGGTTATCCCCCATGTGGGAGTAATTTCTCACTTTCCCTCTCACTGTCTTTCTCCAATGAGCACACACACCCCATACCAAGAACTTAAAAAACAAACACAAGAATAGAGGTTTATTTTGCTCACAATTCAGAGGTCCAGGGAGAAGGCGCCACATCTGTGGAGGGTATTCTTGTTGATGGAGGTTCCTACAGAGTCTTGAGATGGCACGGGTTATCACACGTTGAGGACAAGAGAGCATAGGTGTGTGTGTCACATTCCCTATTTATAAACCCACCAGGATTCAATCACAGGGACCCCACCCTGATGATCTCATCTAATCCTCATCTTTTTACAATGACTCCAGCTATAAATTTGTATTTATTTATAAATGTATAGTATGTATTTTTAGATATGCATATATACAGATTTTTATTTAGTAAAATAAAAATTTTATTCCTATATAAATTTTAAATAAATAAAAATTGATTTATAAAATTTTAGCTAATTTATATGTATTTCCAGATATAAATAAAAAGTTATTAGTATTACTACTATTTTTAATTTATTATAGGACAAGTAATAATGCTACCATATTGAAAAACTTGCTTCAGGGTTACACAGGTTATTGGCAAAGAGAGAGTAGAAAGGCTGAGCAGTTTTGCTCTTCTCTAAAGGAACTGTCTCCAGGGAGCCATCCTGAACTATGCCCCTGCTAAGTCAATTACTGGGAGGCATGGAGAGATGTTTAGTACCCTGCCTGTGGAGTTCTTTCCTTAAATTGCCTGAAATACTCCAGACTCTTTTTTCCCTATTTTTCTTTATCATTTATTAGAAGAAAACAAATAATATAACAGGTGATTTTATTTTTTTTCTCTGCTTAGGATTTATAGGTACTTCACAGTCAGTGTTTTATTATATCCAGGTTTAAAGGCTCTATGTTATCAGAGAAACACTCCCACTTGACTATAAATGTAAGTCAGATGATTATAATGACAGTGTCACAGGTGGAGAAATAATCTTTACTCTATTGTAATCAGACCCAACACTGACATAGAATCATACATTGCTTTGGTGCTTTGACTGAGATAAAGACACCAATTTATACTTTAACTCTTCAAGAAGAGCAGGAAGATATGTAAACAGAGAATTTATTCTAAGTTCATCCCGACTTGCAAATATAAAATAGTTATTCAGGATATTGGATGGGAGCTGAATTATCAGACATGAATATGGAAATGCTATTTGCATTGTTGCTTTTCTTTAAATTCATTTTTAAAAATAAAAATTAAAAGGCACTTGATCTCTGAGATGCCTTTTCTCCAAAGCACTTTGGCAAAGAATTCCCAGAGGTATCATTTCTGTCATATAGATTTAAAATCACTAACGTGAAAGAATCAGGTGGAAAATATTTATTTCACTCATACTGTGGTCAATTTCTTTCTAGAAAAGTCTAGATGTTCCCATTAATCCCATATTTATTTTTTAGCTTTAAACTTTATTGCATTTTTTTTTCAATATGAAGTCTTGCTTATGACTCTGTGAGCCACAGCATAATTTCCAGGCTAAGACTCAAATCAGAAAGCATTTTAATAAGCAACCTCTTCTCAAACATATGGTACCACTTCTCCATCTTTAATTATGCTAGGCAACAATGAATTGGAAAAGTCATCTATTAAATTGTCCTTGTCATTCTGGCTTCCAAAGGTGCTTCTCCTCATTTTCAAACCCATAAGGATAATTTAAAGAAGAATAAAATTTCTGAAAATATGCTCTTGCAGAAAAGTTGCTCTTCTATCTTATTTCCCCTGAATTATTCAGCGTTGTGCATTTCTTCCAGGAAATGTGAGTGTAATTTATTAATTTAAAATGTATGAGACATATCAAACACAAGGCTAGATGTTTGGGGTACTGTGCTGAGCAAGGTATGAGTGATTCCTTCTCTCGGTGAGTTTAAATGTTGGTAGGGAGTAGCTTAGAGAAAAAAATAAAATAAAAAGAAACTGATAAGAATTTCACAGCATCCAAGGTCAGGAATGAGTGAGGATAGAAAAACGGGGATGAGAAATGAAGAAATTTTCAGGCAAAATTAACTGTGTAGAAAGATCAGGGGGTCTGAGAGAGCATGAGGATTCAAAGAACTGAAAGAGATTCCATATAAAGAAATGATAGAGGAAACATGTATGCAAGTGACTGGCAGCAGAGGGGTATGTAGGGTGAGGAGTAGAGAAAATGGAGTCAGGATCATTTAGTCTGTCTCCTTCACTTCTCCCATCATGTTTGAGGGCCTAAGGTTAAGCAACTTATGTTATTAGACTACACTTGCACACTTGTTATATAATCGAGACTTTGCTGTTTTACACATTGGTGTAACCCATATGGATGTGTGCAAGTGTTTGTCTTTGGCAATGAGCTACTATTTTCTACAGCCCTTTTAAGAGAAAGAGAGTAGCTGGACAACTAGCTAGTCCTGCTCTGCTCGGCCTTGGTTCTGCTAGTTCAGCCTTGATGACCTCGGCTCAGCCTTATCTTGGTTCAGCTCAGTTCTGGACTCTGAGCTCCAAGAAGGAGGAAGCACTTTGCAAGTGCTACTAGAGCTTTGTGAGCCTCCCCTGAACTCAGCTGACATCAGTGTCTTTGTCTTTTTTCCAACTACCTGCATCTCTTTTTCCAAAGTTACTCTTTGGAACAGGAAAGAATCTCACTAAACAAGGGAATAAGGAGTAAGCCTAATGAGGAGGATAGTAGTAAGAAGGAGATGAACATTTTCAAGGCCACTCACCTTCCTGAAAATTTGAATATTGTAGTATTTAAAAATTGCTTTAAATGGTGCCTTGTTTTTCCAGGAAATGAAACAGTCTCTGGTTTCACAATGGTTATGAAAAGGGAGAAAGCTCAGGTCCATCTCAGCAGCTGAAGAACCGTCCCCAAGAAAACTGATTATTCATTATGCCTACCAGCTTATTTATTTATTTATTTTAGAGGTTTTAGCTATAGGGTGCATGTGCTCAACAGAGAGAGACAGAGAGAAAGAAAGAGAGAAATCAACCCTCCAGGGGGTATGACCATGCCACAATCCCTTCTCCTCCATTCTTCTCTTGGGATCTTGGGCACACACGCACATGTGTCTAGTGAGAGTTTAAGCCACTGGGTCTAGGACTCGAACCATGGCTGACTTCATGGGAGTCCCGTGACATAGCTATTATGCCAACTGCTGGTCCTGCCAACCAGTTTTAACATCTCTATTTATTTCTATCTTCATTCATTTGGGGTGGTATAACAAAGCCCACAGAGTGGATTATAAACATCAGAATTTTATTTCTTCTGGTTCTAGAAGCTGAAAGTACTAGATCAGATGTCAGCATGGTCAGGGACTGGTGAGTCCCTCTTTGCCAGTATGAACTGCTGATTTTTGATTTTTTGTTGTATGCTCACATGAGTAAAAGAGGGAGAGAGAGGGCTCTGAAATCCTCTTTAGAAGGCCACTAATCCTGTTCCTGAGGACTCTACCCTTGTTACTCGATCACCTCCCCAACACTCTGTCTTTTATTACCTTCCCATCAGGGATTAGGACTTCAACATACTCATTTTGGAGGCTGTGAACATTCTATCTTTATATTCCCCACACTGCCATGAACTCTTGCTCTCTTCTTGGCCACAACTGGCACTTGACTCGTTTGCCTCCTCTTCCATTCCTACTGTGTGGCTGATAGAAGTCCTTCCTAGACATGCTTTGCCCAGTATGATAGCCACTAGCCACATGTGGTCACTTAAATCAGAAATTAATTAAACCAGTAGTTTCTCATGGCAGTTCTGTTGGACAGCCCTATTATGTCTAGTGAGGCAGAACGATTCATTTTACTGGTTAGTTTTAGGTCATCCTGCTACAATGACTTCAGTCTGAAACGAGGCAGGACAAAATGGGATGAAATAACCACAAAGAAATTTCTAAATATGCAGCTATAGGTTGCTGAATGAAACTGCAGGCATCCTATTCAGTAAAAAATGTGTATGTACACACACACGCACACATACATACACTCTAATGACTGGTTGGAAAAGCTGGAGAATGCTTAGAAAGAAGCTTCTTATTGACTAGCTTGGAAAGATCGAATGAGTTTTTTTTTTTTTTTTTAATAGACTAGAAAGGGGAAGATAACTATTCCAAACACAGAAAACAGCAATGCTAAAAGTTAAAGGTAAGAAAATAGAAAAATCAGAGGTTGTATCTGTGAGTGTCTTGTATTCCCAGAGCTCTCCAAAGAAAAGAGGGCTGGAGACCTTACCGCTCCTGACTATAGCAGTTCTGTAAGTGCCCTGTTTCTTGGCTCCATCTTGCTCATCCACATGGTACATGATTACATATTTTCCCACAATGTTTTGTGGAAATGCATCAAAATGGTGGAGAACTGCTATCTCATCACTAAGTGTTCCTTCTTTTGGTAAAATCTGCTCAGTTCTCCTTTGTTAACTTTCTGAAGTTAAAGGTATCCCTAGGCACATGTTAGGTAGAGGATTCCAGTTGGGACATGTGCCCATGGTCTAGGGCTGGTTGAACCTGAAAGTGGATCACAGTATCAAGACCCTGTGGAAGGTACTTTTTTTTTTTTTGAGAGAGGTTTTTGCTATAGGGCACGTGCGCTCACCAGACAGACAGAGAGAAACAAAGAGACAAAAAGCGAGAAATCATCCCCCAGGGGGGATGGCCACGCCGCAATCCCTTCTCCTCCATTCTCCTCTCAGGATCTTGGGCACACACGCACACGCTCCTGGCATGAGTTTTTTAAGCCAACAGGTCCGGGATGTGAACTGCGGTCAACTATGTGGGAGTCCAGCGACATAGCCATTATGCTAACTGCTGGTCCCTGGAAGGTACTTTTTCATAGAAGAAATAAATAAATAATCTACATATGTTAGACAGCATTAATATTATTGTTCATTGTTGGAATGATAGTAGATGGCTGCTTGCGTACATAGCACAATATATTTTTTATAAACCTGGACCATGACTAAAGAGTATAATAAAGAAGACAATGTCTTCATGAGCTAGTAGAACAGAAAATAGAAGACTGATTATGTGAAGAACTATATGTCATTAGGAAAATCATGATCTATTTTTCCATGTTTCTCCATACAAAAATGCATCATGACTGGGACCAGCAGGTGGCAAAGTGGTTAAGGTGCAGGACTCCCACGTATTCCCAGACACAGTGGTATAAAATTCACGCTAGATGTGTGTGTGTGTGTGTGTGTGTGTGTGTGTGTGTGTGCGTGTGCCTAAAATCCAGAGAAGAGAACAGAGGAGAAAGGATTGCAGCATAGGCATTCCCACTGGGGGGCGAATTCTCACATTTGTTCTGTCTCTCTGACTAAACCACAAACCCTATAGCAAAATCCTCTCAAGGAAAAAAAAAAATAGATAAAATGCGCTATAGCAAAATCCTCTCAAGGAAAAAAAAAATAGATAAAATGCATCACGACTTTTCTGACGACCTAATAGCACAGAGGAAGATGATGGCAGGGCCTGTGGTTGTAATGAAAAATAAATTTACCTAGATTTTCTTTTCATTGCTATAAATATAAGTGTTGTGTATTTTAATTGACTTTTGAGGATGGGAGGGAAGTTGGTGGCAGTACTGCAAATTTCATAAAGTGAGCTTAATTTTATGCTTTTAGAATGAGGACAGCAACAACAATAAAAATAGTCACAATTTTTTTAATCAGTTTTCTATATTCTAAGCTCTAAGTTTAACAGTATGCCATCATTATGCCTAGTTAGCATATAAATTAAGTTTCAATATTTCCATTTCCAGATAGGAAAATGGAGTCTCATTTATGGCAAGTAAATTGCTTGGCTATTCTCAAGGATCAGGGATTCCCAAGTCATATCATCTTGACTTCAAAATCCATTTTTCTATACATTCAGTCACGATCCCCACCATCTTCCAGTGTAGATTTTCCTTCCTTATCTTTTTCCTTCTTCTTCCTTCTCTCTCTCTTTCTTCAATTTTTCATAGAAGACATGTACTAGCTGGAGAGAGTAAGAGAGTGAAAGAGAAAGAAAGGAAAGGGAAA
>NW_006159546.1:1626117-1648740 GCF_000334495.1 Tupaia belangeri chinensis | reverse complement strand
GAAAGCATCCCCCAAGCTGTAATGTCTTCTCCTCTTGGGACTTTGGGCATGCATGTATATGTGCTTGGCATGTTTTTCTAGCCACCAGGTCCATGACTGGAAATATGTACCAAGCACATGTGCACTCATGCCCAAAATGCCACTAGTTTTCCCCCAAAGTAGATTTACAAATATGCATGAATTATCATGCTGGTACATAGGGTTTTGTTTTGTTTGTTTTGTTTCGTGAGAGATTTTTGCTATAGGATGCATGCACTTGCCAAAGAGACAGAGAGATAGAAAATGAGAAATCACCCTTGAGTAGGGATGGCCATGCCACAATCCCTTCTCCTCCATTCTCCTATCAGGATTTTGGCTATTCACACATGCACACCCAGCATGAGTTTTAAGCTGTTGGGTCTGGGACTCGAACCACAGTTGACTATGTAGGAATCCAGCAATGTAATCACTATGCCATGTGCTGGCCCCCAGAGTATTTTCTTTAACTCAGTACACACTGTGAGGACAGGACAAGAACTTCGATTTTCTGGAGCAGTGTTTCTCAACAATGACAGTTTTATTATTGTGGCCTTGATAACTCTGCTGTGGGGGGCTGCCCTGGACATTGTAAGGTGTTTAGTCACGTCCATTCCCTCTACTCATTAAATGCCAGTACTTCTCCCTAGTCCTTACCATATATAATATCTTCACATATTGTCAAACGTCCTTGGGGAAGTAGACAATGGGGAAGTTGGGAAAATAGGGGTTGTCCAGGGTGGAAGAGGAACAAAATTATCCCCGGTAAGAACTGATGCTTTAGAAACACATTTGCTCTTTAATTTGGCCAAAGTCAAGGCCCAAAATAGAGCTGAGTGATAGCAACCACATGTCTTGTAATATCAAGGAAAATGAATTAATACATAAAATAAATACATGGAATACATAACTGCAACATTTTTTTTCAATATCAGCATAACGTTGTCTTCTTAATCCTAATAGTCCTTTAAGAACAAAAAGAAGGTAGTGATTTATTTAAATTCTGAACCACAATAAATTTTATGCACACATACTGAAAAAGTTCTTGAAGGAAAGGAATCTCTCTCTATATATATATATTTTTTTTTGTTATCCTTCTCTAGATATTCTCCCAAGCTCTCCTGAATTCTCTACCCTTTACACATTTCTTCCCTCCTTAATCTGAGTTTAATTTTATGCTTTCAGAATAACAATCTGAAAATGCATCCCTTTCTGTTTCTTTCATTATCACTTCATTCTTCTTTCATCTCCTCTTCTTTGTCTCTCCCTCCTTCCTCCCCTCCTCCTATTCTCCTGGCACATTTCTTTCCTCCCATCTATTTCTTCTTTCCCATTTCCTTGGTGAAACAGGTTACAAAGAATAATAACCATTTAAACATAATTCATGCTGGGACCAGCAGATGGTGTAATGGTTACATCATTGGACTCCCACGTAGTTGACCTCGGATGAGTCCTGGACTGGCGGCTTAAAACTCATGCCAGGCACATGTGCATGTGTGCCCAAAATCCCAAGAGAAGAACAGAGAAGGGACTGCAGCATGGCCCCCCCGCCCCCCCGGGAGGGAGGGTAATTCCTTGCTTTCTGTTTCTCTTTTTCTATCTCTCTTGCAAGGGCGAAAGCCCTATAGCAAAAACCTTTTAAAAAATTATTCATGCATTCTTCTTGCTCTTTCCAATTTTCCATTCACTCTAGTAATTGAAATTAAGCAAAATATTTGAAAGAATGTGACTATGCATGAAAGTGTAGACTCCAGAACATTAATATTTTGCATTCTACATATAATTTTGAAAATTTTTTTTACAGGAAATGACATACTTCCATTAAGGTGAAAATGACTCCATTGTGACGAGTGAGGCTTTAATTTAAAAACTTCTGTGTGATGATGTGTAGGAATACTTTCCTGATATTTTTGCTTTTTTTTGCCAAGATAAAATGCAATAGATGGTCTTAGACCTGATCATTTAAATGGCCCCTATTAAACACAATAAACCAAAGACATTCCGAACGATGTACTTGCCTGTTTCAAAACATTTTTTTTCTTCTTTCGTGCACAGCTTCTTGAAGTTCAAAGAGAGTTATAATCCGATAAAATGCTGCTTTTTTCCACATGTTGCTGTCATTTCATATTTGATGACTATCCTAACAGCTTTTAAGTGAGTCCACACAGGAAAATTAAAGGGTAGAAGCCAAAACCCTTTAGGCAATAAATATATGAAATTTTAATTCAGAAGGATATTATCTTCACTTATATTTTTCTTAGCTACTTATCCACATTTTTAAAAAGTACTTACTTAATTTCATTTACTATTTTTATATTTTAAAATTTGGTATAGGGTACACGTGCTCACCAGAGAGACAGAGAGAGAGAGAAAAGCAAAGTGAGAAAGCAATAAGGTTGGGGGACTAGAACCATGGTCAGCCATGTGGGATTCCAGCGCCTCAACCATCATGACACCACTAGTCACCTATCCACATTTTTTATGTGTATTTTTTTAGATTCAATATAGATGTGACATTCTAGAAAAACTTATCCAGAAATAAGTTCAATAAATAATGTTATTTCCTAATAATAATATTTCTTTTTATTACTTTCCTTTTATTTTTCCTTATGTTTATTATTTCTCATAGAGTAACAAAGAAAGGGACAGGTACCCTTAACAGCGTCTTCCAGGTTTGATCTACCCAGCTTCAGTCAGCCTAGATCCCATGCATGTGTGCATACCTGACCTATATTGTGGAGGGGGGATGGAGAGCTTAGGACACAAACTCTGACTGTCCCATTCCCATTTAGGATCGGCATGACAGGGCTCCATGTTACCACTGTACCATGATAGCAGACCCTTTGAGAGAGAAAACAAGCAAGCTGACATTCATTGCTCACAAGGAAAAAGACCATACAGCTATCTTCTTTTTTGATCTACTCTTCTCTGACATCACTTAGTAAATTTAAGAAGTAATTTCATTTCTGTCTCTAAACCGGGAGAAAAGCCACACTGGCCCCTTCAATACATTTCTCTCACTAAAAACAAAATGACTGGTGGCCTCCTTGATATTTTGGGTGAATTTTCCTAAGCTGCTCCTGTGTTGTAACAGTGATCCGAAAGATATCACATCTGTAGACTGCTTCTACCTGGGGTTAACTAAGCTATCTAAGAGATGGAATAATGCCTCGGACGTGCATTGTGCAAAACAGAGCTCTACTCATGCACCAGAAGCAACCTCGTCTCTCCGGAGGCGCTACCAGGGCAACAGGGCCAAGTGGGGGCACTGCAGTCAGTGTGTGTAGTGAGTCTGACTCTTAGTCCATCAATGCATTGCTAACGGAAATGCTGAAACTGGATGACTTTAGAGATTCGCTGATTTGTGATAGTGGTGGCTGGAAAGTCCAAAGGCCTCACAAAGTGGGGGGAGGTAGAACTTCGTGCAGAGGAGATCATGGTCTGCATTCAGGTGGGTTCTGCCTGCCTCGTTTCCTCTCCTTATATACCCACTGGAACTCAGGGATGGGTCCCCACCTTAATGACTTTATCACACCCAAAGACCTACCCTGGGACACCACAAAAGGATTAAGCTTTCCTTTAGCACATTTATAACACCACCAAGTCTCAACGCATGAACTTTCGGGAGACATCCAATCACTGCTCACTGAGACCAAATTCCAGGACATGAATCTCCAAGGGACAAACCATTATCCAAACTGTAACACCAATCCACATGGAAAGGCTCTGGGTTCACATCTCGAGACGCCCCTGAATATACCAGGCATGTGTGTTCCCATCCTCTGAGCCTGACTAAGGCTGGAGTAGATCGAGAGGTCAAGACTGTTTTGGGGATGCTGTCTCTCTCCCTCCTCTTTCTCTCCCTGTCCCTCTTGCTCATGAAGAAATAAAACAGTCTCTTGCTGACATAAAATAAATGATCTGCAAAGGAGAGTTTTAAATTACTTTTCCACTGTAATTTCTATATGGCTTCTCTGTTTTTTTTTTTTTTTTTGGATTATTAGACCTTAACATCAGACTTTATCCATCAGATTATTTTTTTTCCATGTTTTAATTCATTCAGCAAGTACATGTGTCTATCATAAGCAAAAGGTAAAGTTTAGACATGTAATTATTTAATTACTACTGAGTTTCTCTGCTCGATTCAATGACAGCTAGTTTTCTAATTAGCATAAGGTAATTTAGACTATCTATGTATATACATACATAAACACACACATACATATATACATATATATGACTTATCATATGACTGTCACTATTTCAAGAGCTTTATGAATATTAAAGTGTTTAAATTTCAAAACAACCCCATGAGAAAATTAGTTATCATCTTATATTTCGGGTGAGGAAACTAAAACACAAAAAGGTTTATTAAGTTGTCCGAGGTCGCCAACAATGAATGACAAATTCCAACTCAAGCTTTCTACCTACAGATTGTGTGACCTTCGCCACTCCACACTATCATCTCTTTTACAACAAAGTCAGATTTGCTGCAGCCCCTCAGACACAGCAGGGTAGGTGACTACTTGTGCACAGCATCTCAGAAGCTGGAGATAGACTTCTAAAGCTCTGGCTGAATATCTCCTTCAAAGAAAAGCTTCTGTAAATCAGAGGCATCTCAATGTCTTGCATAATCTACGGCACTTCAGAAACCGGTCAGAAGCTGACTTCAGAGGTTGTCCCAGGTGAACAGGGTACACAACTCTGTGGATCTGCATCTTTGCAAGGAGTCTTAAATAATTCTGGAGAGTCTGGGAGTACAGGTTTCAACCTACTTAAGATTACTGGTTTCTGTGAATTTTAACTTCTATGCCTGTTTGTTTATAATTGATGTAGCTCACACTTCATGACATTAATAAAAATTCAAGGTAAAGGGTCTTCAAGAAAACCAACAAACAGAAACACAAGTCAATCAATATGAGTATTCCAGTCTTAGAAATGTGGGTTGTATGGTTAACTTTGAAAAGACCTAGTTTAAGAATAAACAAATCTGAATAAAGTTTAAACTAATTTGATGATTGTTACACCCTTTCAAATGCTGTTATACTTTCACTTCTTTTTTTCTGAATCCGAAAGAAGACCTATGTGTGTTGGGGTGAGAGGGTGACCAAGAATTGAACTATGATGAAATAGAATTGATTTTATGATGTATAAGTGGAATTGTTGGTTGATTGTGGATGATATTTGCTTACTAGATGAATGCTCACTAACTTGAAGAGGGAAGGTGATTTTTATTTCCATGATCCCAGAGATAGATTTAGTTGGCCTTTCAGATCACTGAAATAGATTCGCCAACTATAGTCTAAGTTCAAAGGGGACACATAGCAGGTCTACATTATTCAACATTATATTAACAGGCACTGACCCAGTTTATGACATATGGTTTATGTCCAATGATACGTGACACCCTGGTGGGAGGAGGGAGGAGGGAGGATGGTAGGAAGAAAGAACCTTTTAAAGAATTTACAGAAAACCTTGGTGGAACTATTGTTCTTAGTTCTTCTCCAATGTAATTTTCCTCCCCTAAGTGGCCTTCAGATTTTCATTGTATATGTGTTAAGAAATCTTAGCCTGTTTTATAAAGAATGTATTTACAAAATTACCTTACAATTCTATACTTTTTCCTATTTTGTTAAAACACACACACTCTGTCACAGCATCTATATACATCCAAAACTATTGCAGTTAAATATAATACTTTCTCTCTGTTTTGAGTTCCAAAACTATGGTCCTAATATTTAACTGAGGGAATAAATTAGAATCATAAATAAAGATTTCTAAGAACAATGACTATATCTGAGTTTATCTTAATTAATTTTTTTTAGAGATGTTCACTATAAAGTATCTGCACTCATTGGAGAGACAGTGAGACAGAAAGCGAGAAATCACCCCCCCACCACCACCACCCCAGAGTGGATGGCTATGCTACAATCTATCTCTTCTCAGGATTTGGGGCACATATACACACATACCTGGAGTGAGTTTCAAGTCACTGAGTCTGGGACTCAAACCATGGTAGACCACATGGGAGTCCAGTGCTTCAACCATCGTGCCAGCTGCTGGCCCCATCTTAATTAGTTTTGATCTAGGCTCTAGGAAAATTATTGCTAGGAGTCATAAAATCAAGTTCAAGCTCTTCCATATTTTAATAAAAATTCCATTACTCTACTCTATTTATGCAAATACTTAGGAATTAACATTATGGAGTGTCCCAAAATCTCATCTAAGGTTTGTTTGGGAATTTTACACAAATAATTTCTCTTTTTTTGAGATAGAGACTCTTCTGTTATTAAAGACATGTTAGCCACTAGTGTCTAGGCAGACTCTTTGGGCCCATTTTGCATTCATGAGACCCTTCAAATCCTTTAAGAAAAGGCCATTTTCTGATCCTACCATGACTAATGTTTTCTGGGTTGTGGTCATGATACTCAGGGCAAAAGAAAAGAAAAGAAAAAATGCAAAAACTTTAGCTTTAGAGACTGATCAAGGCAGGACTTGTCTTATGCTTTTTTTTTTTTTTCGTGAAAATGCAGTGGGTGGAGGGACTTGAAAGGTTGATGCATGAAGAGAGGTCAGTTACTGAGCTTCTCCTTGTTTTCAGACATTTCATCTGATTTATTGATTTATAAATAAATGTCTTATATGTCCAGTTATTTTGAGTAAGTATCTGTTTTTAATTAGGCAAGGTACATAAGCATTTTAATTACATACCCAAATACATCATCCGAGATTTTCCCCTTAAGAAAATAAAAGTAATTTGATTTCTCTTTCATTAAATATAGGGGCAGTAAAGTCTTATGAATAGATTTTCAGCTCAAGAGATTGGATCTTTTTGATATAATACATGCCTAGATTATTTTCTCTTAAGTTTCTCTTAGCTAATGAAGTATATGAAAGTAATGAAGGTACTTGTTATCACAACTAGCTAAGTGTGGTATAATGCTCCAAAATGACAAAGCAAAAAAGAAAAAAAAAATGGGGTTTATGTTGGTTTGGTGCTCTAAATTATAGCCTACTTCGTTAATTTGCTGTATGAATTTGACATAAGGAATGCGTGTGGGTGTGTGTGTATGCATGAGCTCTATATGGGTGAAATGAAACACAGCACCACGCCATACAACTGGGGTATATCTGAGCCCCTCTTTGTTGTCACTGCACATTTATTTAACATTTGTAAATGCATATATAAAATTAAGACACGAGGGTAGGAGAAAAGATCTTTACCATCAGATTGGACACAGCAAACCCTGTCTTTTTCAGAATGTCTTTAGCATATCCAAATCACAAGGTTTTCCACATATTTTTTAATTATTTATTTAATTTTATTTAGTGTTATTATTTTAATTCACTACAGGGCACATGCCCCCATGAGAGAGAGAGAGAGAGAGAAAAAGAGAGAGAGAGAGACAGCAAGAAAGCAAGCTGCCAGATCCAGGACTTGAACCAATGTCAGCCATTTGAGAGTCCAGCATCTTAACCACCATACCACCTTCTGGCCCTACAGATAGTTTCCGCTGCAATCAACCAACTACATTTTACTGTGATATTGTTCATACTCTTAGTTTTATTTTTTTTCTTTTCTTTGCTTGCTTTCTTTCTTCTTTTCTTCTTCGTCTTCTTCCTCTTCTTCTTCCTCTTCCTCTCCCTCTCCTTCCCCTCTTCCTCTCCTTCTCCTTCTTTTCTTCTTCTTCTCCTTCTTTTCTTCTTCTTCTTCATACCAGAAGGAATGTGATTACACAAGACGGAGAGAGTGAGAGAATGTGACATGTGACAGAGAAAGCACCTCCCACCAGGGCCTGCCCTGCCACAATCCTTTCCCTCCCAATTCTCCATCCCATCAGGATCCTGGATGTGTATATGCACACTCAGCACATAAACTGTTGTGGCCAGAATTTGAACACTGGTCAGCTGGGTGAAATCCAGTCTCCTATGTCCAGAGTTCAACCACTGCACTACCAGGCCAGCTCATCATGCTCCTGAGTTTTCTTAGATAGATCTGAATGAAATTATAGTCACATCAGGTAAAGCAAGTTTTGTTTGTTTGTTCGTTTGTTTGTGTTTTCCTTTATTATGTTAATTATGTTAGAGTATTGCACCACACTTAACAAGCTGTGGTTTAATCTCATTACTTTTCAGCCACCTCAGGACCCACCTTCTTCCTGGGGAGAGTAAGGAGTGCCAAAGAAGTGTGATTGTGAAACCCAGTTCTCCTACTCCTTGGTACAGGGCCCGAGACTACTTATTTATTTAATCTTTTGAAAACTCACTTATCCACAAAGGGAAGATTGCTTCTACTCTGGGAGTGTCAAGAGGGTTATCAAGAATATATGGAGACAGTTGCTACCAATGGCATTTGGTACTTATCAAATGGTAGTTGTTACCATTTTACCCTCTTTGCTTTTCGACCATTTCTTTCTCTTTTTTTCGGGGGGTGAGGGGTTTCTTTCTACTTTTGTTGTTGTTGTTGTTGTTTTAGAGATTTTTGCTATAGGGCGCATGTGCTCGCCAGAAAGACAGAGAGAGACAGAGAAACAGAAAGTGAGAAATTACCCCCCGAGGAATGGCCATGCTGCAATCCCTTCTCCTCCATTCTCCTCTTGGAATCTTGGGCACACACACGCTCTCATGCACCTGGCGTGAGTTTAAGTCACCAGGTCCAGGACTCCAACTGCAGTTGACTATGTGGGCGACCAGCGCTGTAACCATTATGCCATCTGCTGGTCACCTTTCTGTTTTCTTTTATTTCCATTGGCTCAGTCTCCAACCCAGACTGTCTTTATTATCAAATCTTACTCACACTAAGTTTATAAATGTATTGTTTTACTCCTTTAAAGAGTAGTCAATGGAAATCAATTTGCATCATCTGAGATTATCTACTTCATTCTTTTACAATATGTTTAAATTGAGACACTTAACATAGTTCATAGTAACGTACAACCCTTAATAACGCTTACCATCATATTTTAAGAAATGCTTAAACTCTGGATTTGTTGATCAATGCCAATGTTTCAGCCATATGTTATTAGAGGAAAAATTTTGTATGTCCCTTCTTAGAACTAGCTGCCAGGTCTGGGAATTAAATTGATGTAAAACTGATTAACAGGAGAAAAGCATGAACATTTGTGTAATGTAAATTTTATAGGACACCTCGCCCCGCAGAAGGAATGAAGAACTCAAAGAAAAGCCAAAAGCTAAATACCTTATACTATGTTAACAAAACAAGAAAATTGTAAAAGAGTTACTAACAATAGGAGGGTACTAAAGGAAGATAAGAATTATTTTAACAAGGTCTTTTTGGATGAAATTCTTCTATCAGTCTCAACTTTCTGTTCTTAATGGTAAGACTGGCTCTTTCTTTCCATAGAAGGAGGACATCTTCTGTATGGGAATATTTTTCTCCTGCTTTCACAAAGAAAAAGGGAAGATGCAGAGAACCCTTCTTAAACCTGCTATATTTTTAAGTTTATTTTTTAAGTGCATTGGACTCAAAATACTTCTTATGCCAAAATGGCATACTTGGGAATATTCTATTTTTTTCCCCCTTCAAACCTAATCAAATCATCTGTATTTTGATTCATTCTTTCAGAAAGTTTTTTTGAGTGAATCTTGACATCAAAAGCATTGGGTCATCAGAAAAGTCATGACACCTTTTTCTATGTAAAAATCCGATATTTTCATGGAAGGAGAGCATTTTTATCCTCTTTTTGTGTGGCTGTGTGTCTTTTTACCATTCCATTCTTGGGATAAAATAGGCTTTTTTTGTTTGTTTTTGTTTTTGTTTTTCAAATAACAGTATACTCATTCAGACAAAAAGCAAATGTGGCCATACACATCAGGTGAAACCTGATCCTTGGTCAGCCATGTAGTAGTCCAGCTCCTCCACCACCATACCACCTGTAGGCATTGCCTTCCGCAAGTTTATAATAGAGATGGAGACCGCTTCTTATTATTTTGCAACCTTTAAAATATCTCATTTATTTTAGAGTATTTCTAGGTTTCAAATCATTGTGAAGATAAAACAGAGTTCCTAGATAGCCCACACTCAGTTCCCCTGCTATAAATGTCATATGTTAGCATGATACATTGATACCTTTGTCATGATGAGTGAAATCATAGATATGAAGCTTTGTCAGTCAAGGTGTTCCAGAGAGACAGACCCAACAGCAAATCGGAACAGGTGGATAGATAGATGAAAGAGGATTTGTTAGGGACTTGGGTCATGGGATTATGAAGCTCCCTAACAGTCTCTCTGCCAAGTGGATAGCCTGGAGCCCCCAGATGTCTCCATCCAGGTCTGAAAGCCTCAGAACCAGGGAAACAGAAGATGTAACTGTCAGTCCAAAGCTGAAAACCTAAGAACCTGAAGCTGGTGCAAGCTCCAGAGTTCAAGGCTGGAGAAGCTAGAGTTCTGAATGTCTAAGGGAGGGAGAAGGCAGGTATCAAGCTCTAAGAGAGCACAAGAGTTCAATCACCTTTCTTCTGTCTTTTTTTTTTTTTTTGGAGAGTTTTTTTTTTTTTTTTTTTTTTTTTTCTTTTTTTAGAGGTTTTTGCTATAGGGCGCATGCACTTGCCAGACAGACGGAGAGAGACAGAGACAGAAAGCCAGAAATCACCCCCTAGGGGAGATGGCCATGCCGCAATCCCTTCTCCTCCATTCTACTCTTGGGATCTTGGGCATGCACGCACACAAGCCCGGTGTGAGTTTAAGCCACCGGGTCCAGGACGTGAACCACGGTCGACTATGTGGGAGTCCAGCGACATAGCCATTACGCCAACTGCTGGTCCATCTTTTGTCTTTTTGTTCTATCTGGAGCCTGAGCAGACTGGATGGTGCCTGCCCACATTGACGGCAGATCTTCCCCACTTGGTCCTCCATTCACACACCAATCTTGTTGGGTATCAATCTTAAAAGCACACTCAGAAATAATATTCCACCCGTGAGCTGTCCTTTAGTCTCATCACAGGGAGATAAAGTCCGTACTTGATTTAGATTTCCTTAAGTTTCACGTCATGTGCTTTTCTGCTCCAGGACATCAAATTCATTTAACCCTAATATTTCTTTAGGCTTTTTTTTGGGGGGTGCGGGGAATGACAGTTTTTTTTTTTTAGAAATTTCTTGCATTTTGATGTTTTTAAAAATGTGTTTATTTTGCATCCCACCGTGTATTATTACTGCAAGCCAATTTAATTTTTTCATCATGAATGAGCTTTCCATTTTCAGGTCTAGTTAGATATTTTGTAGAATGCTCACTAGGTGGCATTTGCCTGATGTTTTTCTCATGCTTAGACTGGATTGGTGGGTTTGGAGAGGGAAGACAGAGGTGAAGTGTCATTTTCATCACAGTGTACCAGAGGTGCTTGCCACCAGCGGGAGGTTGACCTGAAGTGTCTGTCAGGTGTCTTGCTGTACGATACTCATCTTTCCCTTTTCCGTATTGTACTTTCTGGAGAGAAGGTACTCCTCTGCACAGCCCACTGAATGGGGAGGTACAGTGCCCCTTTCTCTGGGAGGGGTGTCTGTATAAATTATTTGGAATTAGCCTGCATGGGAGATTTGTCTTTTTTTTCCTTACACTTTTATTCAATTATTTGTTTATGTCTGCATGGATCTGGGGATATTTGTTTTACACTTTGATGATAATTCAGTGATAATTCCAATGATAATTGGAAGAATTTTACGTTAAAATTGATATAGATATGACCATTGGGAGCTCTTGTAGTTGGTCTCACTCCCCTTTGACTTATCCTCATATTCTTGTTTTAAATCTCTTCTTGGGATGACCCCATGGCCTGGTGATTAAGGGAACTGGATCCCACGTGGCCAACCAGGCAGTTCAAATCCCAGTTCTGAAGGCTTGAAAAACAGTCAGGTTCATGTGCATGCATGTGCCAAATCCTGACAAGGGTGGAAAAATGGAGAAGGGATTATCCCATGATCATGCCCATTGTGGGGTGCTTTCTCTGTCTCTCACTCTTTGATAAGTGCACGTGTTCTCTGGAAAAAGTTAAAAAAAAAAAAAAGAAGTCCAACCTTTCTCTTTCATGTCGCCTTTATTAGGTCCTATTATTCTTTCCACCTGCATCATGCCTTCTGTGAGCTGAAGATCCACAAGACTTCCTGTTTTGAATCAAAGAGAGACTCTCTGAAGCTTCCAGGTGAACCAGCACTCAACTCATGAGGACTTTGCTCTGATCAGAAATGATTTCCTTTTCAATTCTCCTATGCTCGATCCTTTTGGGAAACACTTATGTGTTCTTACATTTCTAATCAACCTCTATATTAAAATTTCCTAGCTTTTCCTCTGGACTTTTGAATTGTTCTACTTCCTATTGCATGCCATTTCCTACAGAGAATTTACTTTTCTCTTAAGCTTTAACTATAAAGGTTTGAAGAAACAGACATCATTTTAATTTTGCCTTTTTGTCAGGCATCCTTCAAAATAGCTTAACGTTTCTGTGATTTCTCTGAGTATGAGAGACCAGATGTGCACAGGGTATGTCAGGAATCCAGCATTTTTAAGTTTTCCAATTGATAAATACCTAATTACAAACTTTTCATTGTACGCATTTTCCCCTATGAAACCTTTTCCTCTTTTAATTTTGATCTGACATTTTTTTCTTAGCTTACCGAGGATTGGAATTTAATAAAAGACATTCTTTCAACTTTGTTTATGGAGCAAGGGATTGTTTTGATTTTTATATTAGACATACCCAGAGAGCCCCAAAAGTTCAGGAAATGTATATAAACAGACCAATAATCTTCAGTCTTATAAAAATCATCCTGCATATATATTGCCCCAAGAAACTTCATGGTGCTGTTATCATCTGTAACTCAGGGTCGCTTAGAGAATGTGCTGTATCCCCAGGGGTGTTCTGGACTGGAATGTGCCTCTTACCCCAAGACATACCTGGATATGCATGAGAGCTGATGGATGAACAGTTGCCAGTGTTTAACCAGTACTGAAATGTCTTCTCTGTTTTGGACACATCCATTCATATGATAAGAACTACCAATCCAGGGATCGGCAGGTGGCATGGTTGGTAAAGGTGCTGGACTCCCACATGGCCGACTGTAGTTTGAATCCTGGACCTGGAGGCTTGCTTTCTCGCTTTCCCTCTCTCTTTCTCTCACTCTGTCCCTCTCTGGTCAAATTAAAATAAATAAATAAAGTTAAAAAAAAAGAATCGATCCAAAGGCAACTTTTCAAATGAATTAATGTATATTTTCCAAAGAGTATATACAAGTTACAGTAAGCACAAAGGAGAATTTATTATAGGTGTGGTTTTTTGGAACTCACAGGAAGGTGGTGCAGGTACTGCAAGAGGAAATTGTCAGTCTTCCAACATCTAGAAATTTCTCTCTCTCTCCTCCACTCCCTTCCCCAGAACCAACTCCTCTTGGTTGTGTTCCTTCCTGGGCATCTGCTTCCTTCTCTCCCTTTTGATCAACTCTCCCAGTGACTCAGTCCAAGTAGAGCCATGTGGCTTATCATGTGCTTTTTACATGTCTCTAGTTCAAAGGATTAACCCTAGCTGAGATCGAAATCTCTTATTTCTAATTTCAAATTTCAAGAAAGAAACTCTGAATGGCTCAGCTTGAATTCCTCCTGCTCCAAACCCAAGCCGTCAGGTACACCCTTGAGCTCTGGGACCAATTTGGTGACCAGAGCTTGATCAGAAGAGAGAAGCTACGGTGGGCCTTATGGCACAGTGGTTAAGCATAGTGCATTGATAGCTGGATCTCATTGGCCAACCCTAGTTTGAATTTAGGCCCTGGAAGCTTGGAAAATGCATTGGGCATGTGTGTGTGTGCGTGCATGTGTGTGCATACCCAATATCGTGACAGGAAAGAGGGTTGGGGAAAAAAGGATTGCAGTATGATCACTCCCCTCGAGGGTGGGGTTCTCTCTCTTTCTCTTCTATGTACGTACATCCTCTTATAATTAAAAAAAGAAGACAAGGAGAGAAGTCATTGTAGGTACTTACAGTTGAAAATAAAGGTTTTTACAAGAAGCGAAGGTCAGAAAGGGCCCCTTTCATAATGGCTATACTAAAAGCAGCTGAAAGTCGAGACCCTCTCTTCAATAAGTTCTTTTTTTTTTTTGGAGAGGTTTTTGCGATAGGGCACGTGCAGACAGAGAGAGACAGAGAGACAGAAAGCGAGAAATCACCCCCCAGGGGATGGCCACACCGCAATCCCTTCTCCTCCATTCTCCTCTCGGGATCTTGGGCACGTACACACACCCGCCCGGCGTGAGTTTTAATCCACCAGGTCCGGGACGGAAACCGCGGTTGATTATGTGGGAGTCCAGCGACATAGCCATTACGCCAACTGCTGGTGCCTTCAATAACTTCTTTTCTCCCACAGCACCCATGTGAAAGTGTGATAAGCAGTACTTGGCTGACTGATACTCTGGCAGTACTGGGGGACTTTTAGTCGTAATGCTGTCACCTTTACTGCTAAGTATAACTGTAACGGATGCCACTTCAGCTACTGGAAGACTCAGGTCTGGAAGGTTTGGAAGGCATGAGATGTTGTTTACCATTAAATAATCGATGACGACCAATCCATAATACATCATCAGTTCTGGATAGAGCTTCATAAAATATGACACAGAAGAAATCAGTGCAATGAGAAAGAATGGAAGAAACCAGGTGGGATGGAACAGTGCTCCATGATGCTGAGGCCACATGGGAAGGTCTGGAGATCATGCCCCAAAGTCTGCCTGTCTGCACTGGGAGCTTGTGCATGTCTGTGATCCAGGCTGGCTGAGGCTACCGAGGTGGGTCTCAGCATGAAGACTCTGTTAGGGTCTCTCTCTTTCCTTTCCCTGTCCTTGCTCATGAATAAACTTTAAACATGCAAGAGATAATGGAAGACAATAAATGAATACAAACACCATGAAAACAATAACTTGTTAAGGCTAAGCACAAGCTAGATTGCCTGATTTTATTTTGTGATTTGATGTTGGTTAATGCACCTGGGATTATATGCTACCTACAGTAAAGGTAGATTCCATATAGCCGGTGAAGTTTTCTTTTAGGTATAAATTAAAGATGTGTGTGATTTTATTCCACTACATTGAATTAGTTACAGAAAAACTTCCAAACATTTACATATATATATATACACACACACACACACACACACACACACACATTCAAATTAGTATATTAAACTTACATTGTTTTAAACCAAAACAGTATTGCAATGCTTTAAATATATATACAGATGGTATAATGGTTACGTCGCTGGACTCCCACATGGCTGACTGTGGCTCGAGTCTCTGACCTGGTGCCTTAAAACTCACATCGGGTGTGTGTGTGTGTGCATGCCCAAAATTCCAAGAGGAGAATGGGGGAAAAGGGATTGTAGCATGGCCATCCATCCTGGGGATTGATTTCTCACTTTCGTCTCCATGTCTCTCTGGCAAGTGAACATATTTTTTGGCAAAAATCTTTCTTAAAAAAATGAAAACCCAACAGTGACGTATGTACATTTTACTTACAATAATTCAGATACATTATAGTCATGCATACAGCAAACACAAGATACAGAAAAATACCCTCTCAAATGGTGCAGTTCATCTTATTCATCAATGATAAATGTTCTGAAATTTGCATGACAGTGAGCTTTGAAGTTTTCCCCTTACTTAGTCTCAGTTCCCATGTATGTGAGTGAATCGTAGTAATGAGTAGGTTTTCAGTATTTAGAAATAAAGATTTTTGACAGTGTGGTCCTTAAATACAATCAGACTACTTTGCTTGATGTTTTATTTAAAGAAAGTACAGTCTGTTCTAACAATGGATAATATGTATACCTTCACCTACATGTTCATTGAAACGTACTGAGACAAAATTTTTGAAAACATTCAAGAGATTTACTGACTATATAATTACACACACATACATATACACACACACATGTGCACGCGTGCACACACACACACATTTTTGTTAGTTTGTTTTCTCTGTGGTTTCACTGTGGAAATCCATCATAATTGCCAATCTTGTCGACTGTCAGAATACATACACTGCAAATATTATATAAGGAGCAATGATAAAATAATTCAACTTAGTTCTTGGTAAACCTGTTAAGACATTTATAGACAAATATGAAGTAGTTTTTGCAAACTTGGCTCCTATTCACTTATTTCAAAACTCATATATTCAGATATTTCTAAATTTCTTCTTTCGCAGTCTCCTTTGAAGCTTGCCCAAATTATTAGCGTTCAATTAATCTCGGCATATGGCCAGTCTTAGCAAGTCGATGTGGTCGCTAGTAATAGTTCAAGTTCATTCCAGGTGTTGGGTGTTTAAACTGACAAAAATACTCTAAAGTCACAGGAGTGCTTCAGTCCTGCGGCTCATGACCTCGCTTGGAGAGTAAGACATAGGAAGGCATTTCAGTGTGCTGTAGGTTTGCTCCCTGGTTGCCAAACCACTTCTAGAACAGGTCTCTGATTCTAACCAAAGAGGAAGTGTTGCATGATGTTTTTAAGCTCATAAACCTAGGCTTCTCCCCCCTCTGCATCCTAGTTCCTTTTGTAACAAAATACTTAGTTCAGGCCATTGCTTACTATGATTTTTTTTTTTCTACTTTCTCCCCAAGACATACTAGAGTATCTCTTTACTGTCTTTATTATAGAGGTTGTCCACCAAGCATGCATGGACTCTAGGACCATTCTTGGCACATAAAATTAGAAGAGATTCTTAAAAACTAGGACTGGGATTACAGGGCATCAGCAGGATACTCAACTCAGGAGCAAATTTTAACAGACCCTAATTTTACCAGATCCCTACTTTCTTTTAAAGAATCTCTGCTTGATGCCTTAATAAAATAAAGATTCTCTTAGCAGGAAACACTCCAGAATGAAGATGAATGATACTTTAAAGCAATATATTAAACACATTTAAATTAATAAAAAAAAATTTCTATATAAAATATCAAAATTTTACAATAAATAAATAGACCACTGTTTGTCTTGCCAGGTTATTGTACTGTTCAAAGAATGATTATTTACCAGGACCAGCAGTTAGCGTAATGGCTATGTCGCTGGACTCCCACGTAGTCGACCGTGGTTCAAGTGCTGGACTCGGTGGCTTAAACTCACGCCAGGCGAGTGTGCGTGCAAGTCTAAGATCCCGAGAGGAGAATGGAGGAGAGAGGATTGCGGTGTGGCCATCCCCCCTGGGGGGTGATTTCTCGCTTTCTGTCTCTCTCTGTCTGTCTGGCGAGAGCATGCACCCTATAGCAGAAAACCTCTCAAAAATAAATAAATAAATAAATAAATAAAGACAGAATGGTTATTTACCATCAGCCCGAAGTTCCCAGGGTGTGTATATTTTGTGTCCTTGCTGTGAGGGTGTATGAGGTTGACAATGGTGTAGTAACAGGTTGGACAATGTGGGCTTCGATATTTAGTCACATTTTTTTGATTGTAGAGATTTTATTAACTTCTCCCTTGGGCTCTAAACATGGGGGATATTTTTTGATAAATATGCAGTATGTTTTCTTCAGGCTCCAGTCCCCACACTCCTGCCCCTGGCTCACCTGTTATCTTTTTAATCTCTAAAGGTTGTAGGTGTGCCGTTCACCATCATCCTGGATTGTACCCAAGGATAGTCAGACCGCATTGTTGGTAGAAATCAACTTGAATGTCTGTTTTGACAAAAGCTGTTATAATTTTTTTAGGCTGACATATCCTTTTAGAATAACGCAGAGGTACATAAAGGGCAAAAATAATGTAAAAGCATAAAAATCAAGAGATAAATACTGTAGTGTACCATTATAAACAGAAAACTCTCCCTGTCATTGGGTATTTAAATGAGTTTGCTGCTTATTTAGCATATGACCTGATTTTAGTTATTTACAATTCAAGTATTTGTGTCTACTGGGGATCTTGTTTTGCCTATTTAGTCTAAAATGGTTCTCCTTGTTATTTCTTGTATACTGTATACAACGTAGATTAGCATAATCACTGTGATTAACCTTAATTGAGAAATAGAAATGAAATGTTTGCTCAAAACTGTTTGGTGAATAGGTACAATAGTAAACTTTCATGTGATGTGAGTATTTGAATGATAACATTTGACCTTAGTTCTAAATTCTCTGAAGCATTAGGAGGGACCCAGAATTCTGGGCAGAGACAAGTATACAAATGTGTGGGAGACAAACTGCAAGTGTGATCTAGATGCAAAATAGATTGTGCACTAATCGATTTACTGGATGACGGTATCCTATGAGTGTTGGAAGTCTAAGCTTCCTTCTCATGTTATAAGTCAATCCTGCTTTCTTTATTTTTTTTTAAAGAACTATTTATTTTAACTTTATTTATTATTATTTTATTTTTTCATTTGCTATAAAGCATATGTGCTCATCACAGAGAGACAGAGAACAAAAGAGAAAGCTAGTCACCCGGTCCAGGACTCAAACTGTGGTCAGCCATGTGGGAGTCCAACACCTTAAACCCCATGACACCTGCTGGCCCCTCAATCCTGCTTTCCATTGTTATCTGTGTAACTATAAGTTACTGACTCTCTCTAGGGTTTGGTTTTCTCACTTGCAAAATTTTGACCTAAAATTAGACAACTAGTAAATGTTTCCTAAATATTGTCTATATTCAAATAATTCCATGATTTTTTTTCTGTTTCATTGCTTAATGTCATATTTTTATAATGTTCATAGTTGTGAATTTTATTTTATACTATTTTTACTATTAGTGTTCCCTGTTTCTTACTGGCATTCATGAATTGATTTTCCTTTTCATTTCTGTAGACAGATTCTGAAATTATCTCTAAGCTTTTCTTTATTTATTTTTCTGTACATATCACCTCTTTTCTTATCCAAAATGACTGCATTAAATATGAGCTCTTCCTTTTAAAGCATTATATGTTAAATGATAAAATGGTCTTATATTTTATATTTTAAATTTTAACTGAATAAGTCTACTTCAAAAAAGAAAGGATATCTGCATCAAAAAATATCAGCTTTGGAAAAATAGGCAAAGTATTATTATTAATATTATTTTTAGAATGATTTTTTTTTTCTATAGGGCATGCATACTTGCCAGAGAGATGAAGAAAGACAGAGCGATAGAAACAAAAAATTATTCCCCTGGGGGATGGCCAGGTTGCAATCCCTTCTCCATTCCCCTCTGGGAATCTTGGGCACACACATATGCCCAGCATGAGTTTTAAGTTGCTAGGTCCAGGACTCAAACTGTGGTAGACTACATGGGAGTCCAGCAATGTAACCATTATGCCATCTGCTGGTCCCATAGCCAATGTATTATTAACTGCTGAAAATAATTTCAAATATATCTTATTTATAAGATTAAAAATAAAACAATAAAGAAAATGAAAATATTATTGGTAATTTTTTCCTGATAATGACTTTGTGACCGATATCAATAATGACAAAAAAAAAATCAGGGTACGAATTGTACAGGAAAGGTAATGGACCTCAACATTGTAACTACAGAAACATTTATTCATTTGCTGTTGTTGCTACAAATGATTAGTAAAAATTGATTAGGCTTGAAAAAATTCCTAACCTTTGTCCTCCAAAACTATATCATTAGAAGCACATTCAATTGTAAATAACATTTAACAAAATATCATGACAAATGTTTTTTTCTTCTATTAAATAATTACGATATAGGTAAAATGTTGATAATGTTTGTTGAGCTATGCAGTAGTATCATAAAGAAGTCAATATTTTTTTCTCTGTCTTCTGTATGACCCTTGACATTTTCCTTTTCCTCTTAGGTTTATTGCTTCATGGTTACAAAAAGGCTGCCACTACTCCAGACATCAAAACCTCAGTATAAAGCCAGAATACAAACAACAGCAAATAAAAGAACTTCTTAGGCAATTTTCCTCTTTGCAATACCATCTTTGAATAAAACCCTTAGCAGAATTCTGTCATGAGACAGTAAAAATATTTGGTAAGTTTTTCCTGGTAATAATTGCATAACATACGTCAATAATGACAAAAACATATTTCATGAAAAAGAGATAAAATATTGAACAAGAAATCCTAGGCCTACTTTTTTTCAAAGGATTTCTGCCCGATGCCTTCAGAAAATCAAGGTTCTGTTAACAAGAAAATAATACATTGGCAACTATTGTGACTGTCACATGTGCACACATACACTGTAGTTGGAAACAGGACATTCACAAAGAAACTGTTTCCTCTCTTCATACCAACTTCCTATTTCTTCATTTGATTCCAAACATGTTAGGGTACTAATGTATCACGGTTCATGCTTCTTTAATCAGTTTCAAATACATACTTGATTTGTCAAAATAGTTATTATATCTTACCACATCCTAAAAAATGAATAAGGAAAACAAAGAGCAAAGAGAAAAATGCATGCAAGAGAATAAGATGGAGAATACATAAAATGCATGTCAACAGGCTAGTGTCTTCTTAAAGGTTGACCATGATGTTGGCTTTCAGCTTCTTGGCAATTTATAGTACAAGGAAAGTATACCATGTCAAGACATTCATAATATTTACAAGACACATGGGCTGGCTCTCAGGAAACACAGCTATTCTGGAAAAGTCTAGAAGTTTTCCCCCAAGGGTGTCTGATGACAAAGGAATATTTAACTAGTGAGTCATCGCTTCCCCGACTCATTGCCCTGGTTTTCAGTGTAGCATGTCCTTCAGTGTAGACAATAGCTTACAACCTCAGTACAATTTAGCAAATCAAACTCTTGGTCAGGAACTATTGACCTGGCAAATCCAGAAACAGGAAGGATAACACAATTTGTGATAAATCTAGCTGTCTTCTCTCCTTCACAAATTCTACTTCATAAATGAGATTAACAGACACAGGAAATGTGCAAGCAAATATATTGGCCTGATAGTTGACAGCACATTTGGTCAGTTTGGGTTGGTTTATTGATTATAAAGCTTTCAAGGTCTCAAAAAGCTTGTATTTTTCTCAGATCTATATTGGTAGCATTTTAGCACTTTTTTTTCTTTAATTTGAGACAAACAGAGACCATTCTAAGTATTCTCCTACTTAGAGTTGTCATTAGCTTAGTGTTTTTAAAACTTTACTTTCTTATGAAAAATGATTTAAAAATCAAATATTTTAGTCAGGGAATACTCTTCTGGGCAAGAGCATGTCAGAAGATTACCTTTGGTCCTGACCACTGACTTTTATATCTATAAGTAATTAAATATTTAGAGAGTTAATCATTTTTTACCATTAATTTTCATTTCAGGTTAAGTGGCTTGTCTGTTTGACTTCATTTTGAATTACCAGGACCTGAACTTAGACATCACTGGCAAAAGAGAAAACTCTCAAGGGTTCAAGAGCCCCAATTATTCCTCTCTTATAGAGGTGACCATTCACATTGTGTAAAGAGCATCTCTTAAATACAACCTTTGCACCATCTGTAGGACGTGTAAAGTGATAAAGGTCATAAAGAGAAAAATGAATGATTCAGTTGTCGTGCTGTTGTTTTCTTGAATTAGCATGCATGTTCAAATTAAAGTGTACCTAATACTTTATAATAATCTCTAAGTTTTATTTTCATTTATTGGTCAGGATTGTTCTTTTGGAAAATGGCGTGATTTGTCCGTTTTATATAAAGAAAATCGAATATTTTTTGATTTCGTCCTTGTCAGTTTCTCTACCAGCTGCTTCCAAATTCACCTTGAACACACTAAAAAATTCTTTGAATGGTTTAGATAAAAAATGACTATTTGGTTAGCTTAGCAAGCAGATATATGTATATTAGTTTTCAAAGGTCACCAAGTTGCAGGTGCAAAATACAGGTGCAACTAATTAACCTCTTGAGCAAGCAATTGGTTGATTGTAGGTGCAATTAGTGAAACACAGAGAGAAGAAGGATGATGGAGTCTTGTTGAAAATTTAACCTAGAATTGTAAAAGTTTTCAAACGACACTGTAATCAAGTGAAAAATATCAACAATGACATTTGCAAAACTTGACATTCATAGCATTTATGTGGGGTTTTTTTTTTTGGTGTTAAAGAATAAAACACTGTTTAAAAAGACATATTTTTTTATGTACTGTTTTTCTTTCAAATAAGTTTTTAATTCCTCAAGGCCAGTTTCTTAAGTTATAACTTTAATACAACAAAAGTTGATAAGATAGTAAAGATTTATATCTAGATCAGTGTTCACTCCTATTTTGAGGACTTCAGATTTAATAGGCTAAATTTATTTATTGCTTCTCCCAATCTTCCATACTTAACTATTTCTTTTTCAATTAAAACAGTAATACAGGAACTTTTCCTATAAGAGCATAAATGTGTAAATGATCTTTTATTCCCTTTCCTTGAAGATATTTAAAAAATACTCTTAAGCCAAATTGTAAGAGGCATATAATTTACAGACCTCAAAATCAGAGGAAAGCCTACTAAAAACAGCTGAAAGTCTCCAAAAAATTGAAGAGGAAGTAAATTAGAAAACTCTAGAATGGAGAAAGGGCCTCGTGGTGGGAGATTTAAGATGATGCCAAAAAACATACACTTCCTTAATGGGAGGGCACAATTTTGAAATGAAGATACAAAACCTCTGTAGATGGTGATAATGGTAGAAGTTGGGGTGAAGAGAGTCAGCAGG
>NW_006159546.1:1546375-1625689 GCF_000334495.1 Tupaia belangeri chinensis | reverse complement strand
GCAGGAAGAGCCCTTCTGAGCAAAAATTAATAATAATAATAATAATAATGATAGGAAAAGTGTAGACAGTGTGACATGAAGCACAATCACTTACATCTATAAGATTTTTTTTTTTTCACAAACTAAAAGAAGCTTTCTTTTGTGAAGCCTGGAAGGTGACCCTGGCACTACATTTTCTATGAGATTCTTCTGAAAAAGGCTAGTCAAGGAAAAGATAACTCATTTAACAATGAATATTAAGAAAAGTACCAAGCACCGTATCAGCACAAAGACAGAAGAAGAAGTCAGAAGGAAGATAAAGAAATTTCTTAATGATTTTTTTCATGAGATAAACAGAGAAAAGGAATAAAGAGAAAGACACTCCATAGACTCCTCACTCCATGATCATCCCCCAACCTCAGCTAGCCTGGATTATGGTTACAGGCACGTGTGCACTCTGTGTGTACGGGTCTCTAGAGGTCACACGGGGACCTTCACTTGTGGAGTCAGCATTCCAAAGTGTTGAGTGATCCTTCCACCACTGGCAGGCCCCACATGATGAATTTTTACAAAGGCAAAACAATCTCACCCAAAGTGAATTGTTTTGAGAAAGCAGATGAAAATTATAAACTAATATTTAACCAATCATTTTTTAAAAGAATGAAGCAATCACCTCTTTGCAGGGAAGCCATGCAGCAAAGATGCAAAACGTCAGATAAGTGATGTTAGACAACTAATAAACAAAAGAGTTCAAATAAATAAGAAAGATATAAACAACATCATTAGGACAATAAAATGTAGACAGACTTAGGAGCATAAGGGGGAATCGTAATGCACATAGCAAAGGATAGAAATAAAGCAGAAACAGAAAGTAAATAAAAGACAATAATGACGGAAAATGCACAAAGGAAGCCCAACACAAACCAGCTGGTGGTACCCAGCCTGAGTGGAGAAACAATAGTATTTAATTACAAGCATGATGAAACTATAAAGCACACACAATGATTAAATTTAAGATGTAACTCCAAAAAAGCAAAATAGAATATTAAAAAGCATGGTGTTAATTCAGGACATGTGTGAGAAAAAAATCCACCTCAAATAGTCAACGTTAAGACACACTCTAATAAAGACAGGAATGTAAACGGAATCACTTTAGGGGAGAATGTGAAAGCCTTATTTTCCTACGTCAAAATTCAACCAGTAAAGAAAGGGAAGCAACGACCATGTGAACCAAGAACTTTATAACCAGCCGAACTCTCTTTCCAGAATAAAGCCTGCTGAAAATAGTTTTGACTGTGGAAGGGTCCAAGGAATACTTTACCTTTGAGCAATGCTTCAGGAAAGTATTAGATGAGCAAATTTTAGTCAGTCAAGAAAGAACTAGAGAATTATTGTAAAAGATCTGACAGTGGACATTCAATATATTTAATGGTATATCTGAAACTAAGCCAAATGCAATAATATAAAATGTAAACAGCATATACTTTGTGAATGGGAAAATGGTGCAAGTATCAAAAATGAAGAGAAGAGGGCCAACTGGCTTAAAAATCACACTGGGTACAGGTGCATGTGTGCCCAAAATCCCAAGAGGAGAAGAGATTGTGGTACGGCCTTCTTGCTCTGGGTAGGTGATTTCTCACTTTCTCTGTCTCTCTCTCTCTCTGGCAAGTGCACACACCCTATAGCAAAAACTTGAAATTAAAATATATTTAGAAATAAAAAGAAGGAGGAATGGAAAGAAAAGTCAAGGGAAAGAAAATTCGATAGTGATGTCTTTTGCATTAGCTTGCATTAAAACAAAATTTTGTCTTAAAAGAATTTAAAACAAAATTTTGTAGAAATAATTATTTTTATTTCATTTCATTGATTATTATTATTACTATTATTTTAAAATTTTCTATAAGACATGTGCACTCACCAGAGAGAGACAGAGAGAGAGAGAGCATGAGAGCGAGAGAAAGAAAGTGAGAAAGCAAGTCTCCCGGTTCAGGACTCGAACTGTGGTCAACCATGTGAGAGTGCAGCACCATCTGCTAACCCCAAGAGAAAAAGTTTTAGAGCTGCCTAAATACATAATGAGCACAAGTATAGTGAAAGTATAAAAGTAAATACAAAATGTTAAAATAAATGTTAATGGATGGAATGAGACGCTGATACACTTTGATTTTATCATTGTTTATAACAAGAGCTAAAATAAACTGTGCAGAACAAAACAAGCCTAAAGTTACTGTATAGCATTATAGCTATAAGGTGGAGGACTGGAAATAAAACTCAAATCTTCCGAAATAGCAGATGTATACACACACACACACACACACACAGACACGCACACACACACGCACAAACAGATCACATAGAGAGAGGCAAAAACCATAATAAAATCAAAGTTGATGAGTGCTTTCCTGGATCCTTTTTTCTAAGGTTGATCAATATAATATCAAAAATTAGTCATCTGTGTTCCTTGGACCCTTACCTAGTTAATAGAGGATACTTCAATTATTTATATAATTTGTATTTGTCTCTTATATTTTGTAAAAATTTGGTGAGCTATTTGTTATTTAGATCACCTGGGTAACACCATATAGTTTTGCTTGCAATTATATTCATGGAAATCCCCAAGAACACTGCAGACTGCACATGGGTTTGGTAGTTTGGTTATCCCATTCATTGCACTTTTTCTCAGAGCCCTGAAGAATGTCTGGATACATTAGGAGCTCAACAACGATTTGATAAGAGTTCATGTGAGAGTAAGTGCATAATAAAGAGCCTTAATATCCAAGACGAAGCAGACGAATTGCTTTTCCTTTTAAGTATTTCTTTAAATCAATATATTCAGAAGTTTGATTATTGTTATCATTACTTTTGTAATTTGCCAGAGAGTATGTGTACTTGCCCGAGAGAGAGAGAGAGAGAGAAAGAGAGAGAGAGAGAGACAATGAGAAATCAGCCCATGAGGGATGGTCATTCTGTAATCTTTCTCCTCCGTTCTTCTCTTGGGATTTTGAGCACACATGCACATATATCTGGTGTTTTTTAAGCTGCTGTGCCTGGGACTCCAACTATCCAGTTGACCATGTGAGACCCAAGAGTCTTAACCATCATGCCATTGGCTGGCCTAAGTTTAATTATTGAAAGTCAAGTTTTGTAGTGTTATAGTTTTGTTTTCATTTTTTTTTAATTATTTCTTTTAATTTTGTTCTTTTTTTCTTTGGAGAGAGAGAAAGAGAAAATGCACCCCCTAAGTGAGCCCTCACACCATGATCTTCCCCCCAGATTCAGCCATTCCTACAGGCACCCTATGTATTCATGTCACTCTTCTGCACAATCCAGAAACCTCCTACGTGGGTGGGCCTCACAGAACACCGCAGTTGCTGCCCCTCCACCTCCAGGCCTCTGGGTTTATCTTTCTTATAAGCCAGTCTCTCAGCCTTTCCCTTAATGAGCATCTCCCTATCGATTCTGCATTATCAATGCATGGTTTTACCTCTTTCCTCCCAGTGCTTGCTGCTGCTGTACTCAACGATATCTCCACTGAAAATAACCTTTGCTTCATCTGTGTCAACAAGGTACTCTGATAATGGGGCACTCTCTGTTATGATAATGGGGCAGACCTGGAAGGGCACGTCTAGGTTACGCGGCCGGGTTCATTGGAAGGCTTCTGGAAAGCACTGCCCTTGTTGTTTAGACTTTTAAAAACAAATGACTGAAGATGAGGATTTCTGGCCAGATGGAAAAGAATATAATAAAGAGCACATGTAATTAGGATGACTATCAAATCAAGTCACACATGTGGTTATGTTTGCATATAATTACCCTTGTTCAGTCCAACCTTCCCCACAATGACAGTTGGTGGGCAACTGTGAGAATACTGGTCCTGATAGGATCTGTAGAACCTCATAAGGCAGCTAATTATCTCTTCAATGATTAGCAGAAAAGTCCTATAATAATATGTATCAATTTTCCTGTTTTTATTTTATTTTCTTATATTGTTTTTTTCATCTAGGTCTGTTCTTTGATCTATTCTTTCAAAACAAAAGACCCCATCTCAAAAGGATGGTGAAATATAGGAGAAGAGATTGCAGAGTGACCATGCCCTACAGGGGGGTACTTTCTTTCTGTCTCTCCTCTCTCTCTCTCTCTGTCTCCCTCTGGCAATTGTATGCACCTTCTGGCAAATTAAAAAAAAAAAAGACTGTCAGTGGAACAGCTTTACAACTATGCAAAGGAGGTATCATTTCTTATACTAAAACCATTTCCTTTCATAATTTATGTCTTATGCACTTTTTTTGGGGTTAACTTTTCTTCTTTTAATTTAAGAAAAATAAGTCTCACTCATTTTGCAAATTGCGGACATATATGTCCTTATATTTAATTTACGAAATTTGATTTGTTCTATTTCTGCTAATCTGACTTCAGAGAAACTTTATATAGCAATTTCATAGAACCATGAATTTATGTGAAAGAATGCTAATACATTTATGCATGCCTTTCTAATAAAACTACTTTTCATTTGTGTTTTAAATTCATGTCAAGGAGCCAATCAATAGAAAAGTTATCTCTCTATAATGCACTCTTCGCTTTGATGCTTGAAATTTGTAGCCCATTAAGAAAATAAAAAGCAAAATAGCCTTAAGTTCTAAATTTGCTTTCAAATATAATCTCAAGAAACAGAAAAGTAGTGATGTCACCAGTTTGTAGGTAGCAGACACGCGCATTAATGAAGAGGCACTTTACTATAAGCAGCCCTTGGAAATGCTCTTAGAATTAAATTTGGGAGAGACAGGAAGTATGTTATTAAATTTAGAAATGTTACAATAAATTCACTTGTTATATATTTTAATGTATCTTTAGTTCTCCCACTGGATTACACGGGATGCATTTTCAAAACTCACTTCTGTATTTTAGGATCTCTACCTAGGATGTGTTAAGGCTGTCAACAGTTTTGAAACAATAGATTCGGCTCTTCTAGAAGTATAGTTATGGGAAGCAGGAAAGCTATCATCCTGCATGAAATGCCAGCTCAATGACAGCTAAACCCTACAAAGGGAAGAATTTCTTGTTCCCAAGGGTGTGGTGCCAGCTAGTCAGCTGGTCTGAGACCTTCCTGAAGGCTTCCAGCAAAAGAATAGGTTGTGGCTGCAGGCCAGAACTTTTCAAAGCAAAAAAGAAACAAAGAGATAGTAGGCTTTATAGTCCAGCCAACAGTCCAGGACAGTCCACTTGTTTCTAGACCTCCTTTGGTTTTTCAACTCCCACCCAAAAACTAGAAAAGCAAAGAGAACCCCTTGAAAGGAATTCCACAGAATATGACTGGGAAATCATTGGGATCTATTTTTATAAGATAAGGAGACAGATGACAGGAAGCTCAAATTAAAAAAATAATAAGAAAGAAAAGAAAAGGAAAGGGAAGGAGGTGGCTTGGGGACACTAGGAAAAATATCGCCAAGGTAGACCACAACTATGTTATTAAAGTTATGTGCCAGAGGACAGAAAAATTACAGGATCTGTTGGTTCTCCTGGGTGCAGAGAGAGCAGAAGTCGTAGAATCGTTTATCGACATGTGCTAGAAGGACATTTATATCACGCACTCTCGAATAGAGAGAATGCGAATAATTTCTAATCATCTAAGAGGAGGAAGAAAATAGTCATTTCATACGGATTTTATATTTAATATAAAAAGTAGTTTGAAAATATTTAACCTGGGGCCAGTGATCTGTTAGTTAGGAGGAGTGGATTTCACAAGATCAAGCATGCAGTTCAAATCCCAGATGCAGAGGCTTGAAAAACACTCCAGGAGTGAGTGTGTGTGTGCATGCCCTAAATCCTGAAAGGAGAGTGAGATGGAAAACGAATTGTGGTGTGACTATCTCCCATGGTGGGGATGCTTTCTCAATTTTCCTCTCTCTCAGCATCTCCCTCACATCTCTTTTTGACAAGTGCATATGCTTTTTGGCAAATGGAAAACAAAACAAAACAAAACAAAAAAATCTTCTACCTGTACATATCACTATATTTATGATATAACCAACATTATTCTTGGAAAAATGTTGATTTGTTCATTCACTCATTTGTTTATTCAGACATTTATTAAAAAGATTTATTTGGGCAACTAAATTGTCCAGAAAAACATGCAGTGTTCTTTTGATTAACATTTGCTATTATATACTAATTCTGAAATAAATACAGAAATTCTTTTACCGAGGTGTTCAAATATCATAATACTGTAATTTCACTCAGTAAAAGCTTAAGGTTTATGTTAATTAATCTATACCTCTGTTTAATTTTCTTGGGTGAAAACATCAAACTCTTAATTATTAACTATAGCTTTGAAGTACTGTGTACATTTGGAGGCCAGTGGGTGGCTTGGTGGTTGAGGTGCTGGACTCCCACATGGTCAACCAGGGTTCAAGTCCTGGATCTGGTGGCTTGCTTTCTCACTTTCTCTCTCTCTCTCTGTCTCTCTGTTTCTGGTGAACACATGTGCCTTGTGGCAAATTAAAAAATAATAATGATAAATAAAATTAAATGAATCTTTTTTTTAAATAAAAGAATTGTGTACATTAAATTTTTCACTTTTTCTCCCATAAACAGAAGTATACTATGAAAACATCACCAAAAAAAAAAAAAATGAAGAAAGCCATGTAAGGCAACCACAAAAATAATGTTCTGATAGAACAATTTAATAATTAAAGCTTGAAAGAAATGATTAAATTAATCAAATTTTAAGCCTATCAAAGCTAATCAAATTTTAAGCCCATCATGCTATAAAGATTCTTAGTTTCATAATCAAGACATTAGCCTTCTACAGCAGAGATTGTTATTCGTTCAATGATCTCCAGTGTTTTTTAGCCCTTTTAATAATAGTCTCCAAGTTTGAGTTGGAAAAAAATTGTACCCAGCTAGAGAATGTGTTTCTCAGACTCTTTTGTACGGAGCTACCTGTATCAATAGTTTGCGACACTTTGGCTAATGAAATGGGAAAAAGGATCAATAGCAATTGGTGTACACTCTTTGATTGATTATGTCTCTGTCCCCTTGAACAAAGGATCGCTGTGACTTGATGACGACTGGAGAATCTATTTTGTCCCAGAATTGAGAGTTACACATTAAAGATGATAGAACTTATCCAATAGCCCTGGACCATATCTCGGCATTGTCACCTAAAAGAGAATATATTCAAGTCACTCTGTTATGGCCAATTTATTGCAGCAGCTGGCTTGTACTTTGATGAACGTAAAACTTAATTCTTCACCATATACCTTTGGGGATACCGAATAATTTATTTAGTCTCTCTGGGTTTCAGTAGGCTAGATATATTTTAAGAACTTTCCTGACTCTACATGTCTAGGAACCCAGAACCAAAAAGGGTTATTTCACGGCAGAAAACAATTGGTATATTCCACCACAACTACCTTATCCTCACAATGCCTGGAAGAACACATTAATTTAATGAGGTCAGTGTATTAACATTCTTTGGTAAGCAAACATCCACTTCAGGGTCAGCCTCTTTCCTTAGCCCTCACTCAGTAAGTTGTACTTTGTTAAGACCCATTCTTCAAGCTGAGTGACATGTGCATACTTCAGTGTTAGAACCAGTAATTGCCTCTTCTTCTATATAAAATGGCTGCCCGGAAAACGCTGGCATTGTAACGCAAGCTGAACAACAGCAAGTGGAGGAAAACGTAGAAAGCAAGTCCTTCTCACCAGAAATGAGAGAACCAAACAGCAAGTTTAATATTTAAGGTAGGCAATCTCTGGTCCTACACACTCCAGAAAGAGCGTATTAGTAGTGGATGGCTGAGCATATTGTTAGGCTTCAACAGGGCTGTTAGTGACCACTGAGTTCAGCTGATTACAGTATATTACTAATGAGGCCAAGGTTCATTCCCCGTGTGGGTCCAGTTAACTCTGCCCTGTTCCACAACCACACAGCATGCCCCTAAGTTTGGCCAGCTGTCTGTGAAATGCATACTTTTTGTCTCCAAAGGGACCAGGTGTATATGGATCAGTGAAAATCTATTCTCACCGCTAGGAAAAATTCTCAAGGCAGATGGTAGGTCAGTAATGTCACTTGAGCGTATGAAGGACGACATGTGTTCTCATATTGAAAAGTAAAGTGGAGATTTGTCAGTTATCCAGTTGTAATAGAATATTTGGGCTAGAAATGTAATTGAGTTTAGGCAGTCAATATGAGAGTTCATGTCACTTACTGAAGACATTACTACTTCAGGGTCTCAAACTTACGTGACTTTAGCGACCCAAAAGATAGAGTCTGGCCTTCTGTGATAATTGGGAGTAGAAATGAATTAGGCAATTTATGCTCCACTTAGTGTGATAGAAATAGGATAACAGGGCCAGCTTTGTGGTGAAGCTGTAATGTGCTGCTCAAGAGAAACCAGTGAATCCCACCGGGCAACTGCAGTTCGAATCCCCAGCCCAGTCAGCCTAAAACACACTGGGCTTATATATGGGTGACCAAGCTCCATTGGGCTAGTGTACTAGAGGAAGGGAATCCCAGCATGCCCAGACCTTCTAGAAGGCACTCGTCTCTCTCCTTCTCTCCCTTATTCTCACATGAGCACACATACATGCTCAGGAATAAAGAACAAAAACATAGTAACCAAGGGTCATTTACCATAGTTTTTGCTTACACAGGCCTGTTATCTAGAGGAACCAAAGAACACATGTGGATGGGATGAGTCTTCAATGTCTGGTAGAACAAAATAGAACAATTCTATGAAAAATAGTCAGAATGCTTAGTGCTTTTTATTGCAATTATGTGTCAAAATATGTATTCTCCACCAGACAATGAGTTCTCTACAAAAGCACAATTATCTTGTCTTTTCAAAAGCAGATTATAATATGGAATATAATACCCTATACACATAATGGTTAAGTTTTCCTAGGGACCAGCAGAGGGTGTAATGGTTACGTTGCTGGATTCTCATGTAGTCAACCATGGTTTGAGTCCTGGACATGGCGTCTTAAAACTCATGGTGGGTGCATGTGTGTGAGTGCCCAAAATCCTGAGAGGAGAATGGAAGAGAAGAAGAGGGTGGTGTGGTCATGACCCTGGGAGTGACTTCTCTCTTTCTATCTCTCTGCCTCTCTCTGTTTCTCCAGAGAGCACATGTGCCCTATAGCAAAAATCTCTCTAAAAAAAAAAAAAAGTTTTCCTAAGTGTGCCTATAGTTAAAAACCTAAATTATATGAGAGTCTTGATTATCTATAATATTAATTTCATGTGCATAAACATTTCAATTTTGGTATGTTAAAAGTGTGTTAGTATAAGTAGATGTAACTAGATATGCAAAAGGATATCCTCAATAATGAAGGACAAAGAACTAAAAGTTCATTTAATTGATCTAAACGACAACAATGTGAAATAAATCTTTAGTCTTACTTTAACTAGACTTTCTCATGGAAGTGAAATGGGCTTCGGTTTGGTATATATCTCAACAGAACCATTAAGAAACGCATTTGCTTAGTCGCTGGATTTTGTGTAAACTAAAGCAGATGAGGATAAAACAGAAATAAACAGTAATTAAATTACACAGAAATTTCTGGATGAAATAAAACAATTCTTTACAGTTTGTAGGTAATAGTAAGAGTGTCGCTGGCAAGAAAAGCATAATTAACAGCAGTGTTAAAGCTTTGCATTACATTCTTTTGGCAATTGAGTCTACTAAGTTGCAAGCTGTTAAGCAGAGTATTTGAGTTTCATATTAATTTGCATTTCACTTGACTGCTTTTTACTGTTTGGTAAGCATGAAACAGAGAGGTCTGGGTTTAATACAACAAATTGCTGTACAAAATAAAAAAAATTGCTACCCAAGCAGCTTTGTGTTTCAACTGAGTTTGTCATGCTGTGAGTAAAAAAGGAAAAAAAAAAAAAAAGGAAAGAAAAGAAAAAGAAGTGTTGATTCTTTAGAGGCATTTCAGTGCCCGATCTGTACTATCAAAAATAGTCCTCCACCATAGTTAGAGTTATCTAGAAATTCAGCAGTTTGCAAACAAGTGCACTAGGGAGTAGTTTTTTCACACTAAAATATTTTTGCTACACATCAGCAAATCCTTGAGGAGAGCCTGCTGGTTCCAAAGGCCTGCAGTTTGCTGTTGAAATAGCAGAGCAATAATATTTAGCCAGTGCTAACATGGATGCCGTGATGGGTCTGCTCTTTCCAGTCCCTGTTACAATTGACCAAAAAAGGTTTATCCGTTGGGACTAAAAAGCATGCCTTCATTTAAATACTTACTTCTTACTCTTTGATATTCTATTGTTCTTACTTTGGGAAGTGCTGAGGGTACATGCACTTATTTTTTCCCCACAGGTATTGACCACAAAAGATGGCATAATAGGTTATTGATTGCCAAAAGCAATGAACACCACAGTTTGAACATACATGTATGTATTGCTTGTTGGAAAAGTCACGACCCATTTTTAAATAGAAACACATAGAAAATAGGTCATGACTTTTCCGATAACCCAATAGCTGTGCTCATGTACACATGTATGCACAGGTATGTGTGTTTTGGTTAAGAATAGGCAATGGTAAAATTAGAAGCTAAGAGAATTTTTCTGTAGGTAAGGATGTTATTGCCTGGCTCTATTAGCTCCCTGTGCTATTAGACACTGTGTTATTACATCATAATGTTCTTTAAGTTATTAAAATTCTTCGGCTTGCTTTTTTCTGTGTCCTCTTCCTCTTTATTATTAATATGAGCTTCCATGATTATTTGTTAATCTAACTGCTTCATATGCCTATGATGTAACCTAAAGTATTTTCAGGTTGATTGACCTCTGACTCTCTTATTTTTAATATACTTCTATTTCCCACCAAAAACCTGCCAGAGGACAGATATGTAAAAAGCACAGCTTTAATAAGCAAGAGGATAGCGGCTCTTTATTGAAGGCACTTTCGTATTGGCAGGCATCCAGATGGCAAATAAAGTTGTTTAAATATTTGCTCATTAGTGAAATGAAATGATATCGGTTTAATTCATTCCCATTGCCTGTTTTCTACGTTTCAAAGCAACTTTTTTAATACACACTCTAAAGGTTTCTCTGGAGCTCTTGTGTGATAATTTGTTTTCTTTTTCTCTCTAACTGGGTATAAATTAATGAAGTCATACTGAATGAGGTGTTAGGCTCTCCCTACAATCTTCCTAGTCATTTGTTTGAGAGTTTTGCTGTAAATCGTAGTGACTGCACAATCACACAAAGCGTACCACTAGCAGGACGCTAGAGCGGAGATACATTAATGAAAGCTACTGAAGGTGTCAGGAGGCTGATGTATTTCAGGACTATTTAGGGCAACTAAGAGCCTGTCACAGTGGGAGAAGCTGCTGTGTAGCAACTAGGTTTATCTTGAGACATTCAGACAGGGAGATAAAATGCATATTATTCCCTAAGGATATAAACAGTCTTTGCGGTTGTATTGGATAAGCATTTGTTTTGTCAGATTTCACCTAAATGTGGGCAAAGTGAGAGAAATCAGTGTTGATTTGCTGAGGGGAGTGGGAAGCAGGGGAGGGGAAGGCTACCAGAGTGGTAGATGTTGCCCACTTCACATTGGATATATATTCCAGTTCTATCCTCTGATCACCTTCACTGAGGGCATCTGCATTTGGGGGTGGTCATGCAGGAAGTTGGCGTTTTCATTTCCTTCTGTTCCCTTCTTGCTAAAGATGTGGCATGGGGAAGGCAGAGAGCAAGAGGATGACTAACTGATGCCTCTCAACTCCAGCAGGAGTTTCATGTTAAATTCCTTCAGGTTAAGGACTTTGCATGATTTCTGACATTTCTTCCATAGTGTCTTTCACTCTACCGGGGAAACAAGGACCCTGTACCTAGCTGTTGAATGCATATCTCAGGGATTATGATCCTTACACCTTCTGACTATTGCCAACCGTTGTCCTTTATTATTTATATATTTTGTTTTCTGGAATGGAACATTGTTAAAAACAGATCATAAGCTTTTGGATGAAAGAGAGCAGAGAGTTTTTTTCTATTTGGTCAGTCATAGTCAGAGACTGAATTCTTGCTTTTATTTATGCTTCTAAAACAGCTAAATAAATATCCTTGCTACAATACAAGAGCAACATTGGCCTGGGGTATCACCATAGCATAGCTAATGGCATGTCACTGTTGTTTATCCTTTCCAAAAACCAGCTTTTGGTATCACTTGTTCTCTGGATGGGTCTGTTATGCTCTCTTACATTTATTTCTGCTCTGATCTTTATTATTTCTTTCCTTCTGGTATTTTTGTTGTTGTTGTTGTTGCTATTTTTCTATTGTCTTGAGCTGTATGATAGGGTGGCGTATTTGCCATGTTTTTATATTTCTCTTGTGAGCACTGATTGCTATCAACGACCACTTTTGTTGTATCCCATAGGTTACCGAGACTCGTGAGTTCTTCAGTCGTGCAGGAGTATGTTGTTTAGTTTCTATGTGTTTGTGTATTTTCAAGGATTCTTTCTGTAGTTTATTTCAAATTTAATTCTATTGTGATCATAAACAATGCTGGATATGGTTTCTATACATTTGAATTTGTAAAGGTTTGTGTTTGCTCTATCATTTAGTCAGTCTTCAAGAATGTTTTATGCTGGGACGAGAAAAGTGTGTATTTTGTTTTTGTTGGGTGTCATGTTCCATAGATGTCTGTCAGATTCATTTGCATTTTGATGTCATTTAGTTCCTGCGTCTCTCTGTTTATTTTTTTGACCAGATTATCTGTCCAGAGCTGACAGTGAGGTGCTGAGATCCCCAATGATTAGTGTGGTACAGTCTATCTCTGCCTTCAGATCTAGCAGCTTTTCTTTCACATATTTGGGTGCTTTAGTGTTGGTTGTGCACATAGTCACAAGTGTTATATTTGAGCTTATTAGAGTTTTCAGTACTGTATAGTGTTCTTCTTTGTTGATTTTTTTCTCTTCCCTCTCTGTCTTTCTCTCTCTTTTTAAATATTAGTCTGGCAGAGTTTATAAAAATTGTTTTTGCACTTATTATAGTGCTCTTGTGCTTGCCAAAGAGGCAATGAAAGAGAAGAGTAAGAAAGCACCACACATGGAGGATGACCACTCCATGTTCCCTTTCTCCTCCATTCTCCTCTCAGGATTTTGGTCACCCACATACATGGGCCTAGCATATTTATCAAGCTACCAGAGCCAGGTCTTGAACCATGTCATCAGCCATGTGGGATTCAATTGCCTGAACCACGATGCTCTCAATTGGCCCTAGTTAATCAATTTTTTAAAATGTATTTTTTCTTTGATTGATTTAATGATCTTAATAATTTTATGATTTCTAGTCTTATATTTGCTATTTTATTTTTTTCCAGTTAATTTGTATATAATTGCTCTTCCCTTTTTTATCTCCTTAAGGGTATTAGGCCACTTATTTTACCCTTTTATTTTTTCTTTATAAAGGCATGAAAAGCTCTGCATTTTTCTCTAATAACTATTAACACTGTATCCTGCAAACTTTATATAATTTTCAATTGTCATTAAAGTTACGATATTTTCTGTTTTGTCTTTTTTTGGTATCCTAGGTCATTTTGAAATTAACCTAGGATAAACTATTTTGAAATATATTGCTTAATTTTCAGGTACTGATGGGTTATCTAGGCATCTTGCTGTCATTGATTACTCATTTTTTACTATTTTGATCAGAGACTGGTCCTTGTGTATTTTGGTCCTTTGAAATTTATCAATATATTTTGGCCCAATATGACCTGTTGGTTGAATGTTGATGTGTACTTTAAAAAAATGTAAATTGTTTTATTAGGTGTACTAATCTGTATAAATCACTTAAGTCAAATTGGTCGATGAGCCTACAAAAATCTCCTGTGACATTCAGATAATTTTCTACTCTTAAAAAGTCATTTCCCAGGGGCTAGCAGGTAGGGTAGTAGTTATGGCACTGGACTCTCACATGGTCAATCATGACTTGAATCCCAGACCCAGATACTTGAATATCATGCCAGTCATGTGTGTATGCAAGCACAAGATCCCAGGAGGAGAATAGAGAAGGGATTGTGATGTGGCCATCCCCCCTGGGGGGTGAGTTCTCACTTTCCCACTCTGTGTCTCTCAGTCTTTGGTGGGCACATATACCCTATGGCAAATACCTTTAAGACAAAGAGAAAAAAGTCCATTTTCTTGAGGACATTTATATTTCCAAGTACAATTGTAGATTTATCCACTTCTCTCTTTAATTATGTCATAATTTTCTTTCCATACTTTGAAATTATTTTAGGTATATACACCTTTAGATCATTATGTCATCCTGATGAATTGACTAATTTTTCATTATGAAATATGTCTTTGTCATCTCTGGTAATATTTTATCTTCTTCTGCTTCATCTGATATTAATATATTTATATTGATTTTTCTGTTGACTATTTTCATGGCATCTCTTTTTCCATCTTTTGCTTTTAGACTATTTACATTTAAAGTAAGTCTTTAAAATATTTCAATTTTAAATAATTTCTTATTTACTTTTAATAGTTGTACATCTTTGTGGAATAAAATATGGATTTTCAAATCATGAAAACAGTGTGTAATAATCAAATCAAGGATATTACTACATTCTGCAGGACAATATATCATGGGTCTTTTTATTTATTTTTTTTAAAGAGGTTTTTGCCATAGGGCACGTGCACTCGCCAGACAGACAGAGAGAGACAGAGAGACAGAAAGCGAGAAATCACTCCCCAGGAGGGATGACCACGCCGCAATTCCTTCTCCTCCATTCTTCTCTCGGGATCTTGGACACGCATACACATGCATCCGGTGAGAGTTTTAAGCCACCTGGTTCAGGACGCGAACTGCGGTCGACTACATGGGAGTCCAGCAACATAGCCATTATGCTAACTGCTGGTCCCTGGGTCTTATTTTTTAAATCCAGTCTGACAATTCCTGTATTTTCACTTTTCTATTGACCTTTTAGTTCTATTGTATTATACTTTAATATGATCTAGAGGTTACAACAGACATATAATTTACCACAGTCTACTTTGAAATAATAGCAATCTACGTTAAAAGTACATAGGGAACTTTATACATTGCAATTCTGCTCACCAATCTGACTTTACATGCTTTTATATTGCCACATATTTTATGTTTATAAATGCTATAAGCTCACAGTACATGGATGTAATTTTACTTTCCACAGTAGCCATTTAAGAAATCATATCTATATTAATGTGGGTGCATATTTACACCCACACATAAACACATACACACATGTAAATATGTGTGCATATATGCACACACATTCACACAAACATTTATTTATGAAAATAAAGATAAAACAAGCCCAAATCTGCCTTATTTGCTCACATGAATACCCTTACGGGAGCTGTGTGGATGTTAAGAAAAGATAAACCCAGACTTCAATCCTGTGTTCTTTCCTTCAGTATGATAAACTGATATCAGCATGTCTTCCAGCGAAATTCAGTTAGAAGTACACTTTCTCATCTTTTGTGCTTCTGAAATGTCTTCATATCCTTTTTATTTTAAATACTGTTTTGGCTGAATACAGAATTTTAGTTTGACAGTATTGTTTTTTTCTTTAAACACTTTTAAAATGCTGTACAATTGCCCTCTGACCTTAAGGTTCTCTTGGAAACTGTCTTTTAATTGTCATTACTTTTCTTCAGTATGTTATGTGTGTTTTGTCTTGGCTTGCTCATGTAATTCTTTATCTTTACTTTCTATAAATTTAACTATGATATACCTAGGTATAATATTCTTATATATTATTCTCATAAGGTCATTGGATACAGCAAGTATAGGTTAAAATAGTTCATTAGAGTTAGAATATTCTTAATTATTATTTATTTATAGTTATTAATAGTTTAAGGCTTTTGCCATGGAGTGTGTATGTTTGCTAAAGAGAGGCACTATGATAGAAAAAGTGAGAAATCATCCCCTGAGGGGCATTCCCATCCCACTGTCCCTTCACCTCTTGTCTCCTCCTGGAATTTTGGGCACATATGCACACATGTCCAGCATGATTTTCAAGTCACCGGGTCAGGGACTTGAACTATGATGGGCCACATGAGAGTCCAGCACCTTAACCTCTGCACTACCTGCAGGTCCCTTAACCATTATTTTGTTAAGTGTTCCTTCTACCCTATTTTCTTTTGCTACTCCTGTCTATGCTCTTTTACTCCCTATTTTAACAGAGGCTCCATGTTGCAGTCTTTATATGTATCTGTAAATATGTCTGTGTCTAAAATACTCTAGCAAAATATTCTTTTACCTACTATTTTGGATTCCCACTAGGAAAATTTATTCTTACATTTGTGATTTTGAAGACTTAGAAATGTTTTGTGAGATTAGGCAGAATAGCGTTACAAGACTTGGTTATGTCATCTGTTTAGTAGCTGAATATAAACCTCAGAAAAGAAAAAAATATTTAAAAATAACAAAAATAAATAGTAAACTGGGATTGCTAAATAATAGAGTCACTTATAGTGTGACTGATGACATTTTTCTTGTAATTAATTTCCGCATTAACATACCTCTATCAGTTTGCCCCCAGCTATAAACTCTCCAAAACCTCCAGTACAAAATACATGGTTTTCTTAATGTTTTCTACTTTCTTGTGTTTTCTTTTTCATTGTTGAAATATGCATATATATGAAAAGCAGACAAAATAATAGGACAATATTTACAATCTTTTTTCTTTAACGTAATCTCTGCCCATAGTTCCAATGACAAATACTATTAGAAGTCACTATAGTCTTCTCTTCTATTTTATGCATATACATTCATGCATGTTTATTTGTAACAACTTCAGTTTGGAAAGCGGTATTCAGAAAATAGGCACTGTAACATGACTCGCATTTTTTAAATGTTGTTTTGTCTTTAAAATCTTTCTCTCCATTTTTCTCTCTCTTTTTCTGTGTTCTTCTCACTATTTATGTGTGTGTGTGTGTGTGTGTGTGTGTGTGTGTCTAATTTTATAATTGCTCTGTTAAATAGTCTGCATTCTAGTTATCTATTCCTCTACTGATGGGCCGTCAGTTATTTCCAACTTTTGGTTACTACCAACAATGCTGTGATTGATCACCCTCCCCATGTTCAGCCATCTGCTGCGATTTCTCCCACCAGATGATTGTCATCACAAGTCTGGATCCTGCTCTCTAATTGTTTGGCTAGCTGTCCTTCCATTTTCTGTCACCTGGGTTACTGCTCATGGCTCTGCCCTGCCATGGAAGATGCCCTCAGCACTCAGCTCCTGAAGAGTCTTTGAGAGGTTACCCAATTCATTATCCCAAAACGAAAGCCTGCTTGTGTTTTTCTCAGATCAAGAACTGTGTACAGAATTACGAATTCAATAAAATCATGATCACTTATGGTTCCGAGTTTTTTCCTGCTCCACCAGTGGCTATCAAGTAGACTTTGCTGCCAATGTGCTGCATTTAATGAGTTGGCTATTTGCTGTGCTTATCAATAACTTTCATAAATCCTGAATATTTTTTGTCGATATTACAGGTGAAGGCAATTGAAGAAGAAAAGGGTAGTCAGGTATTGTTTGAACAATAGCTTGTCTAGTCTTATGATACAATAGGTTTGTATTTGTTACTGATTATCTATTGCTAATTCGCTCTGAAAAAAAGAAAAGACTATCAGAACCAGCAGGGCTTTGTTCATAATTGTGTTGGTTTATTATTGTCTTGTTATATTTCACCATCAAGTTATGTGTTATGTGTGTGTTTTCTCTGTTGGACTCCCACCCTAAGGTGGTATAAGATTCCGTATCTAAAAACACACGCCCAGGCCCTGAAACATTTCAATGAGATAAAAATCAATTTTACCTATGCTATTCCCAGCTGAATGCCACTTCTGATGTACATCAGCTTCAAAAGAAATTAAAAGATAAGTAACATGATTACAATCAGATTAGCTTGTCTCGGCAGACAAATGAGATTGCGGAGTTGTCTGAGTGAAGATACTTCCTTGAGACCAGTTTACATCACATTAAACAAAAATGAGTTTCCAGTATGTGCACTATATAACAAAGTGGGTAAATGGAAAACTCCACCCTTATGACTAGGAGTCGGGGAAACTCCATTATTTTTGTGACTATTCGAGAATTACTGCCTGTCAGAACACTTTCTGTGGTATCTTAGGAAAAAACTGAATCATTCCCTGGGATTGATTTGTTTCTCAAACTAAAAGAAGTATTTCTTTGATTAATAGAACTCATGAAAGTCAAGGAGGAAATGCAGAATGGGGAAAACCCTGGCTCCTAGTTTATTCTACATTGTAGCAAAACATGACGACAAATACTTACAGGACAGCTCAAGCCCGGGGATATACATTAATGAACATTGAGTAAGCTATGTACAACAAATTGGGGGTGTGCTTCATTGGAACCAGCACAATATCCATCATGGGGACAACTTCCTGCCTCTACTTATTTTATTTATAAAATGCTTTTTTGTTTTCGAGTCTGGAAGAAAAGGACAATAAGTTGTACAGGGCGAGTAGAAAATAATTATGTAGGATTCATTCAAGCAAGTGTGTTAATGTCACCCTAAACTATTTCCTTTTTCGTCTGCAATTACTGAGGACAAATAAACAGGAAATTAAAATAATTTAGGTGCCTTCATGATTAGACAATACTGTAGGTGCCTTGACCATGAAGCGATTTTGTGACTCACGAAGCTTATGCCGCAAGTCCCAGGTTTTTTTTTTTTTTTTTTTTTGGAGAGGTTTTCGCTATAGTGTGCGTGTGTTCGCCAAACAGACAGAGAGACATAGAGACAGAAAAACAGAAATCACCCCCCGGGGGGATGGTCACGCCGCAATCCCTTCTCCTCCATTCTCCTCTCGGGATCTTGGGCACGCACGCACACGCGCCCGGCGTGAGTTTTAAGCCACTGGGTCCAGGACTCGAACCGCTATCGACTACATGGGAGTCCAGTGACATAGCCATTACACTAACTGCTGGTTCCCATGCCGCAAGTCTTAAAAATAATGAAAGTGAAACAAAGGATAGGCCATTCAAGTCACAATAAGGGGCGTAACAGGGAGAAGAGAGTGATGTGAAAGTGATCCCATAACATGAGAGTTGTTTTTATGCCGAAAAGAAACAACCACTCTCACTATGTCTGTAAACATCCCTTTTCCCACTTGGTCATTCCTTTTCATTTAACGTCTTATGATTGCAGAGTTTGTATAAGCCAAGGTTTTTTCAGATCAAGTGGAGATAACATATCTCCAACTGAAGAGTATATGCAGAGTGATCTGATGACAAAAATATTTGCAAACACCCACTTAGCATTTGTAGTACTCATTAGTATTTTCATTATTCACAAGGGAAGAAAATGAAATGAGAGCGAAGCTTATGTCATTGATTCAAGTTGACTTTTTTGGTAGGAAATCCTGCTATAGTTTTCTTTGGAAAAATAGTGAAAGGAAAAGGAAAGGCAGAGAAATGACTGTCAGGGAATAATCTTGGAATATATATATATATATACACACACACACATATAAACATTTACTTATTTATTTATTTATTGTAATGTTCAGGCCACCGGGTTTGGGACTTGAACCATGGTCAGTCATGTGGGAGTCAAGTACTTCAACCAACATGTTACCTGCCAGCCCTGAAAAATATTTTAAGTAGATTTTGCTTTTCGTTTTAAATATAAACAAACCTTTCACCTTAATTTCAGAAAAACCCAGTTGGTTTTATCACCTAAATATCAAATTGCTACATGCCACAATTTTAAGAAGTTTTTAGCTCTCTTGTTTAGAATGTTCTTCATATGTGTGTGTGTAGCAAAGGGGGTATAGCAAAGGGGGAGTTAATTAGCCAAGTGGAAAATTTATTAACAAAGTGGGGAGTTTATTAAAGAAGAGGGAAGGGAAAACAGAGCTACCAAGTAGGGAGGGGTCCCAGAAAATGAGTTTTCACTTCCTTTAAATATTAACAGAGATAAATGAAGAGCTCTGTTAAGTGCTCATCAGCAAAAAGCATTTTGACAGAGCAAAATATGGTTTGACAAATATTGATGTCAATCATTGGTCATTTCTTCTGTGGTCTAGATATTTCATTTCAAATAGTTATTTCCAGAAATCAATACTTGGCTCCTTTTTCAGTCAATGTCTTGAAACCGAAGTCTTTCTAGAGCTAAATTAATTCATTTTCTATGTGAAGATATATTTTATGAGCAGTGTAAAAGTGGGACAGCTATCTTGGAATATATTGACTCTGTAACAACCGAAAGAATTTATTTTCGTTTTTATGAATTTTTAAGCAGTTTCCTGGCCTTCTGGTTGGCTTTCTCTTCCTTACCTTCTCTCCTGTTTATTCCTCTATGCTGCAATTCCCTCAGCTATAACGTAGGGTAAACAATGCGCGTTCATGTGGTGGTTGTGATGACTACGTGAGAAAATCTGTCTGTGATGCACAGGGTGTTGTCCAACACATAGGATGAGCTCCCAGTATCCATTGCCATTATTCTTTTCATTTAGCACGACCCAGGCAGTTATCTATAATATAATATTGACTACGTTATACTCTATCAGACGTGTGTGTTGTTGAGGTATCATCCTAGGATTACCCAAGATAGCTAATGGTGATTGCTTTTTCCCCAGGCTGTTTCTTCTGGGCATCAGATACTATTGTTCATTTAGCACAACTTATGTACCAAGAACAGCATAATTGAGATGCCTTTCTGAATCAATCTTCTCAAAGTTTAAGTAGTCCATCTACTTGCGGAATATAAACAATGCTGGTTAGGCTATCACTTCTCTAAGGTGTTAGTTTTCTTTCCCTCCAAACTAGTCTTTTCTTTTTGACCACTATCTCCCTCTTTATATTTCATGTTCTTTGGTTGAAAGATAGTGCATTACTAAACTGCGATCTTGAACCACATATTCTTCGAGGAGAGAACGATTCTTGGTGATGGTTACTCTGCTACATTTTAGCTGGTCTAAATCCCATCAGCAATTCTAGGCTGCTACGCTCTTTTCTCAGCATAGAATGTTTGTCACTCTGGCTTCAACTGTCTTTGGAAATACCAAGCCAAGGAGAAACACTGATCTACTGATTGTTTCTTGTTCGCTTAGTGCTTTGTGCATGGTGCTCTCTGGCTCAGCACGACGACTGCAGGAGGAGATGACAATGATCCCAGATTTGTCTGTGACTCAAAATTCAAAATTGTCAAGATTATCCCACAAAACAGATGCAGAGCTATTTTGTGATACCCTTCCTGTAATGTATCTTAGACGATATTACACTTAGTTTTTCTCCTTTGATAAATGCCTTCTACATCTCACTGAAGACCAAAATGTTTTGTGTAATGCTTGAGTTCCTAGTTAATTCCTGTGTACTGAATTATTTAAATGCAGAGGAGGTTCTTCAACAAAAGGTAGATTATTTCCCTGTGACTCACTGAGTTTCAGAAACTCAGTTTCTATACAGTGGATAAGTTTTCCACACTGCTTAGAGTTTTCTTTTTTTTTAAATTTTATTTTGGAGAGATTTTCACTATAGGGCATGTGCGCTTGCTAGACGGAGAGAGACAGAAAGCGAGAAATCACCCCCCAGGGGGGATGGTCACGCTGCAATCCCTTCTCCTCCATTCTCCTCTCAGGATCTTGGGCACGCACGCACACACGCCCTGTGTGAGGTTTCAGGCACCGGGTCCGGGACGTGAACCACGGTTGACTACGTGGGAGTCCAGTGACATAGCCGTTACGCTAACTGCTGGTTCCCACTGCTTAGAGTTTATTTAGGTTTTGAATTATCACCTTGATTCATGCATATACATGACTGTCAGGGAATAATCTTGGGAAATCTTTGAAGTAGACTCTCTCTTTTCCTACTAAGTACAAAACAATACCTTATCAACTTAATTTCAGAAAAATCCTATTGTGCATATAATCAAGATATCGAATCACAATATGCAACAATTCTGATATGCTATAGACATTTTCTTGTCTTTAGCTAAAAAAAAAACAAGACAAAAATAAAAACAAAAACAAAACAGGGCTGGCCTTGTAGCATAGTAGTTAAGCACCATGTATAGAGGGTTGAATACCACATGACTAACCACAGTTTGAATCCCAGTTCCGGTAGTTTGAAAAACATGACTGGTGTAAGTGCATGTACGCCCTAAGTTCTGATAGGCTAGGGAAATGGACCACACTCCCCTGAAGGGTGATTTTTCTTACTATTGTGTCCTATGGCAATAAAAACAGAAACGAACAAACAAAACTTTTTAACGTTACATCGCACTTTCCCAATTTCTAAGAAAGAACTTGGCGTAAGCAGTTGAGTTGCCTTGAATGTATAAAGCGATATAAAGTTCCTGTCTCTTAACAAATTTGGGGAATAAGCACAAAACAGTTTCCCTTTGTCTGCTAGATTATTAAACCCTTGAGACATAATTAGGGAGATTAAGGGTCTAAGTGGTAAAAGAACTGTTAATGTGTAGCTCCCCAATAAAGGGACTTATTGTGAGTTTCAAGAAGGAAAATTCTCTGATTCTTCCTATAAAGAAAGTCCCTCAAACACTGTAAATGTTTTCTTTAAGACCGTGACTAAATATTCCCATCACAGCATTTCCTACCATGGAATATTGTGCAGTATTTAAAAAGAATGATATACTCTGTAGGTACCAGCATACGGCATTTCCAAGAAATGTTGCATAAAAATGAGGTGAAAATCACCTAAAAGTGATATGTTTATGTTACATATAATATATGCGAATATTATGTACATATCTCAAAAATAGTAAGGTTGAGTTTTTGGGCACATAAATATATGTGGCAATTCAGAGAAAACTCTGGAAGAATCCTTAACCAATACACATGGACTGGGGGCCGTGGAAGGTAGTGTGAAACAAGGTGAGCTCTGTAAGTGGGAGACAAAGAACAGACATTTCTAATATTTTCATTTTTAAATAAGGCATGTGGTTCTTACTCCAACACTCAAAAGCTGACTTCACAGAAATAAAGCATTTGTGTAAAGGGCATGATGTTTTAAAATTTCTCCTCCTCTGCCAATCTGCTAGGGAACATTAGTAAAATGGACACCATGGTAAAATGGCAAGATACTGGAAGAAGGAGAGCCCAAAAGAACCATAGTGGCTAATCAGACATTTGGATTTAAATTGTCCTTGTTATCATCATAAAGAGCATTTATTTTTTTATAATTATTTCTTTTGAGAGGTTTTTGCTATAGGGCACATGAGCTTGCCAGAAAGACAGAGAGAGACAGAGAGACAGAAAGTGAGAAAACACCCCCCAGGGGGGCTGGCCATGCCTCAATTCCTTCTCCTCCATTCTCTTCTTGGCATCTTGGGCACGCACACACATGCGCCTGGCGTGAGTTTAAGCCACTGGGTCTGGGACTCAAAAAGCTGACTTCACAGAAATAAAGCATTTGTGTAAAGGGCATGATGTTTTAAAATTTCTCCTCCTCTGCCAATCTGCTAGGGAACATTAGTAAAATGGACACCATGGTAAAATGGCAAGATACTGGAAGAAGGAGAGCCCAAAAGAACCATAGTGGCTAATCAGACATTTGGATTTAAATTGTCCTTGTTATCATCATAAAGAGCATTTATTTTTTTATAATTATTTCTTTTGAGAGGTTTTTGCTATAGGGCACATGAGCTTGCCAGAAAGACAGAGAGAGACAGAGAGACAGAAAGTGAGAAAACACCCCCCAGGGGGGCTGGCCATGCCTCAATTCCTTCTCCTCCATTCTCTTCTTGGCATCTTGGGCACGCACACACATGCGCCTGGCGTGAGTTTAAGCCACTGGGTCTGGGACTCAAACTGTGGTCGACTACTTGGGAGTCCAGTGACCAAGCCATTACACCATCTGCCGGCCCCAGGACAGACATACTTAAACATAACTTACAAGGATCAGCTCCATACCAGAATTAAGCACCGTGTATAGAAAGCCATATCCCACGTGGTCTCCCACATGAAGTCTGGCCCCAGAGGTTAGAAAAACACTGGCTATATAAGCAAATCCTAGCCGGAAGGAGAAATAGGGAAAAAAATTGCCGTATGACAATGCCTCACTAGTGATCTTTCCTCTGTCTGAACACTTGCACCATTTGGCAAATGATAAATAAGTAAGAAAGACTGACAATAAAAATAATTTATTCGATACTGATAGAAAAGACTCAGAGACTGACAAAGTGGTGCCAGGAATGACAGTGAATAACAAAAGAAATTTTATAAACAGAGAGAATGAGAAAGTATATTCTAGAAAAGGGATATGGAAGGAATAAAGGAGCCATATGAGGATGACGTGTCCTAAGTTCAGAAGCCAATATGTGGATATTCTGATACGTCCTAGATATTTGGACTCAAAACATTTTAGTCTCACGTCAATCATCTATTGAGTGACAGTTGATAATATTCTTTATCAAAGGTTAATGAGTATGCTATTCCTTAGAAGAAAACTTATTTTTAAATTCGAGTTGCTTATAAACTTCAGGAAATATGTGTCTATTGGCTTTGGTTTCTCCCTCGACAGAATAGGAAGATTTCAACAGATGGTCATAATGGCTGCTTCCAGGCATGCACTAATAGAGATTCTGTTCCAGGATTTGTTTCTAGATTCTCAAGTCTTGATTTTATTTTATTCTTTTCTTTTGAAAAACATGAGAAGGATCGAGGCCTCATCTAACTGTAATGTGAAGTATAAAATATAAGGGGCAAAAATGGTCAAGAGTCTGATCCCTGGAATCCTGGTTCAAACTTATCTGCTCAGCAGGTATGAGTATTGAGGCAAAGCCCTTTAAAATCTCTGGACTTCCAGGGCCTGAAGATAGTGTAGTTGTTATGTGGCTAGACTCCTACATGATCAACCATGGTTCAAATCCTGGACCCAGTGTGTATGCCCAATATCTCAGGAGGAGAAAGAGTTGCATGGCCATCTCCCCTGGGGGAGGATGATTTCTCACTTTCCCTCTCACTGTCTCTCTCTCCAGCAAGCACACATGCCCGAAGGCAAAAATCTCTAAATAAATACATAAAGAAATTAATTAAATAAGATCCTAGGACTTCCATTTCTTCCCTTATAATATTGGAATAGTATTTTCCCATTCTATCATAAACATGTAGTGAGAAGCAGCACAAAAATACATACCAATATTTGGTGCAATTTAGAATGTTCTTAAGCATTAAGCATTATTATTAAATTGAAGTATCAGTTAAAAAAAATAAGCAGGCTATCCTCTTATTATCCCTTGACAATGATAAGGAAGATCCTATTTCCCACCCTTTGCATTACTGTCCAAGCTCTCCCTGGGAGACTCTTTGACAGGATTATCTGCAGGGCTCATTCACTTACTTCCTTCAGATCTCTACTGAAATGTCACCTTATCAGAGAGGCCTCCTCTACCGACATCCTGTATCAATTAGCAACACTCACCCAGGTAACCCTATCTCTCTCGGCATGCTTTATTTTATATCAACAACTGAAACATTATCAAGTTATTCACATGTCTAGTCTTTCTAATACTCCTGTCCCCCAACACACATGAAGGTACCATGCATTAGAACAGGGATTTTGGCTTGTATTTACTGTGGATCTCTTGCCCCTAGAAGGATACTTTACATGTGGCAGCGACACCATGAATATTTGTTGACTGAGTGAACGAACTTACAGACTGTCTGAAGGAGTTACAAATTAAAAAAAATATATAAGCCAAACAAAACTTTGTGATTTTCCTATCCTACAGCAGCTTTTTAAGTAAGTCTTTACATTTATCAAGAACAAAAGCTCATGCAACCCAAACCTCATGGCAAAGTGCATACGTTTCTCTGTGCTGCACTAATATGATTTAGTTTTAGAATCCGTGTAACAAATCTATCACAAGAAAATGGATTAGCACTCGTGTCATTTCAAAATATGGAACAAATGCACTAAACATATGAAATTCTACATATATGTCAGAATCAAGGAATCCTTAACTGTACAAAGATCAATTATGTAAACATAGATAACTCCAATTATTTGTACAATTAGTTTAGATACACATGGGAAACAATAATAGTCATAAACAAATACCCACGCTGATTTCATCCACCTATTTTAAATGCCATACATACCATAGATGTGAATGTACTCCTACTTCAAAACCATGTTAGACAACTTTGAATTTTATAACTGTTACTTGTAGATCTTCAAAACAGTGGGGAAACTGATAAGACCAAGGAGATTATCCAGGGAATGTGAGACAAGCCATGGAGTTGACCTCTAGACAAGATATGATTCTAATCCATTGGCGTTTGACTGTCAGAAACAGTTTCTCTATTTTTTCTGGTATCCTTTTAGAGGCAGCAGCTGGGATTTTCACATCCGTGATTAAGCACTATTCTTAAAAGTGATTTTTTTAAAGTCCCATAATCTTAACCTATTATCTGTTAAATGAAAAACAAACCTTTTGGCAGTTCTTAGCAATGCCACCAGGAATGGATCATCACTTCAAAAATAGTTTTGACATTTCTAACCGAGGAGTCTTGCCTCTTTACATTAGCAAAATTCCTGCATTTCTAGGAAGACGTAATGAAAAATACAAAGGACTCCAACAGATGTAAGTTTCATAGAATTGTTTTTTGCTCTACATGAAGCAAATAAAATCCTTCCAATCTACCTAAGGGGAATGTAACCGTAAATGAAGTACTGAGTTAGCCTTTATCTTGACACGAGTCTTTCGAAGGTATGAACACACTAACAACATTTATAATGTAGATAATGTCACGAACTGCATAAAGAATATGAAGATGTCCTTCTGGGAGTTAATGAAAGTTTAAAGAGGCCATTAAGTCAACTGATGAAAGTTAAGCCTCACATCCAAAGAGTTTTAAAGGAAGTTAAAAAACCCGAGTGTTGATGAGTAGTTGAGTCATTATTTCTCACATGGAATCAGAAGACTGAATTTCATAGTATCATTAGTGAGTTTCCCGTAACATCGTTACCTTTATCCATTACTTAGTTTTGATCTACAAATGGTATCCACAAGGTGAGTATGTGACTAGGTGAAGAGGTCAGCAGAGAAAAGTAAATATTTTTCATTTATGAGTATGTCAACTTTTTTTTAGAGAGAAATTTTTGCTATATGGCACGTGCACTTGCCAGAGAGATAGAAAGTGGGAAATCACTCCCCAACCCAGGGGGGAATGGCCATGCCATAATCCTTTCTCCTCCAATATCCTCACAGGATCTTGGGCACGCACACATACTCACCCTATGTGAGTTTTAAGCCTGGGACTTGAACTGAGGTTGACTATGTGGGAGACCAGTGACATAACCATTATGCTATCTGCTGATCCCATGTCCACTTCTGGTGTGCCCAAAGGGGGAGTTTTTAACCATATTGTTATGCATATGGCTATTTGATTGAGCCACCAAGACAAATTTTCAAAATGAAAGAAAAAGGATCTGTTATTTCAAGAAATGATAAGTATCCTTCAGCATTATGTCCAGGTGTAGTATATTTTTTCCTCAAAATTATGGGCCAATGTAAATAGAATATCCTAAAGAACCTCAGAGTAGATGGTTGAACTTTCATAGAACAAATTAGGCCAGAAATATTCTTTCACTGTTTGATAAAAACACAATATAGTTGTATCGACAAGCGCATAGAATAGTTGGCCCTGACTTCTCAAAACCAAGTAGCTGGGGCCAAGAGGTGGCATAGTGGGTATGGGGCTGGACTGCCATATGACCAGCTGCAGTTCTAGTCTTGGACCCGGTGCCTTAAAAATCATGCTGGCAAACTCATGCTGGGCGCATATGCATGTGTGCCCAAGATCCCGAGAGGAGAATGGAGGAGAAGGGATTGCAGCGTGACCATCCCCCCTGGGGGGGTGATTTCTTGCTTTCTGTCTGTCTGTCTCTCTCTGGCAGGCTGGCGAGTGCATGCGCCCTGTAGCAAAAACCTCTCCAAAAAAACAAAAATCATGCTGGGTCCATGTGCATGCGTGCCCCACATCCTAGGAGAATGGAGGAGAAGGAATTGCAGTGGCCATCCCTTCAGGGGGATGATTTCGTACTTTCCTTCTTTTTATCTCTTTCTCCAAGGAGGGCACATGCCCTATGGCAAAAACCTAAAAACAAAAACAAAAACTAACCAAAAGCTAACTAACTGAACTCAGCATTGGAAATATGAGGACATGATAAGTGTGCATAATGCCTGAGTTGGGTGGTTCTGTTAGAAGGTTTTTGTGAGGGGAAAAAAACAAAAAGTTTGTTTTAATATACAAAGTGTTATCAACAAACATGATGTTCCCTACTTGTCTTGATAGTAAATGGAAGGTTGTTACATTTAATGTATTAACTGAAAACAAGGGAGGGTGTTGAATTATAATATGCGATAACATTTTTTTTTTTGAGAGAGGTTTTCGCTATAGGGCGCGTGCGCTCGCCAGACAGACAGAGACATAGAGACAGAAAGCGAGAAATCACCCCCCAGGGGGGATGGTCACGCCGCAATCCCTTCTCCTCCATTCTCCTCTCAGGATCTTGGGCACGCACGCACACGCGCCTGGCGTGAGTTTTAAGCCACTGGGTCTAGGACTTGAACCGCGGTCAACTACGTGGGAGTCCAGCGACATAGCCATTATGCTAACTGCTGGTTCCCAACATTTTTTAAGTTCTTTTTATTGCTATACCTTGATATATTTTGAAAACTTAGCCTAACATTATGTATCACTACAACTAATAGCATTTCCCCCCCACTCAATATAATTAGGTAATTACTAAGGTGTGTTGCCTATGAAACTATCAAAAATGAAATGATTAAATATTACTGGAAATTTTATTTGGAGAGAGGATGGAGATGGGGAGGGGGCATGTGAAATTATTTGTTATATGGTGGACTGAAAAAGTCTTTGGATCACTGACCAGTCTTTTTAAATGCCTCAAGGTATTAATCACTAAAATGTTTTTCAGTGAAAAAAAAAAAATCGGTCATTCCTATTCCTTGCCTTCCTGTTATGACTGTAATTCAAACCACAGGAAAATGAATTAAGACTCACAATCACGTCACAATCCCTATAAACATTGTTCCTCATTTAGTCCCTATACTTTGTTGTTTTTGTAGTTTCGTTGCCATATGCCATAAAAAACATTTATAGTTTTGCCTTGAAGTTGTTCTTCACTAGAGTTAAACATTGGAAACATATCCATAAATTTACCCAACTTGGTGGGGCATTGCTCATTAAGGCAAGTTAATTAAAGATTCAAGTCCTTTTCAATCTTCCTATTTTTCTCCCTTTGTAAGAAAGAAAAAAAAAGTAATAGGAATTTAGCTCTAGGTTCCTGACAGGCTATAGCAAGTCGCCTCTGCAGATCCTTTTTACTTGATTATAAATTTGTTTTCCTAACAGAATTCCCTAAAAAGAAATTTGGAGGAGGGGGGTGGGGGAAGGACTTTATTTTGGAGATGTAGCCTTTGGTGCAAAGCAAAAATATGCTCTGAGGTGACAAAGAAGCGTGGCATATTCTACTGAAGAAAGATTCCCACTGAGGTTTCCACTCAGGTCCTCTGTGTGAATGAATGATTCAAACACATACCAGTCCTGATTGGTTCATGTAAGTCTCAGTCCCATTGGTTGAGGAACAAAAGTTTACAAGTTCCGTTCTGTGTCCACTTCCCAACAAAATAAAAACAAACAAACAAATAAAAAACAGCATGTGAGTGACTCCTAGCTAGCAAAAAGCTGCCACATTGCCTTTTGAATTTAGGTGCATTTTGCCACGTAGGACCCTTTTTTGAAAGATTTCATTGGATCGGGTTTACATTTTGAGACATGAGTATTTAGCTGCTGGTTTTCTGTGTGAGACACTTCTCATTTTATCATCTGTTGACCACCCTGACATAATTAAGAGACAGCACCTTTGAGACTTCTTTAGTGATTAAAGCAAGTAATAATCTGAGTTTGCAATGAATTTGTTTAGAGGTGCCACTTATATTCTTAGATTTCCCCATAGTTTTGACTTTATCTGGGCATAGTTCCAGGACGACTTACTATTTTATTTTTAATGGTTAATTTTGTTTGCTAAGGAAATCACCATTCTAGTTAAAATATCTTCTATGTCTATTTTTCTGATGAAGTAATTTGCAAATTAACTCTTCTGTACAATTATTATAAATAAAAATATAAATAGCTACTGTGAACTAAAAAACTATCTTTCAATCAATAGCTTCAACATATTCTTTAAGGTTATTTAAATGCATCATTGATAATTTTAAAAGTAAGTTCATCTCTTGCTGTAATGCTGCCTATTTTTATGTAAAACTGGTTAGTCTATAAAGACAAACAAACAAAAAACAAAGCAAACTTTCTCCTATTACATGTTCTATTTTTTTCCTAAAAGTCACAAAATAGGCAGTAAGAAAATTTGAGCATTATAAAAATTTGCATGTTCAATTGAACTTTAATTCTCATTCTAATTGAATAAAATTCTTAATTTCTGGTAATTTTGTATTTTCAGCGCAAATGACTTTTAAATGCTGCTGTAGAAGCAATGATTTCATATATGTGGTAGATTGTTTTCAAATATTTCTGTAAGAACTACTTTCATCCCCATATGTCTACCCCTTGGCAAAGTGATTTTTTCTTCTCGCACCTCCCTTCAGTAGGTGGAGGCTATTTCTTATGGACACAGTAACAAATTACCATAAATCTGGTTATTTAAAACAGCACAGCAATGTACTCTCTTACAGTTATGGAGGCTAGAAGGCAGAAATAAAGGTGTCACAGGTGTCCTTCCAAAGGCTTTACAGGAGGATTTTCTTGACTCTATTTTTTAAAAGAATTATTTGTTTATTATCATTATTTTTCAGTTTGGCCAGAGAGAGAAAGTGAGAAAGTAAGCCACCAATCTGGGACGTGAATTGTGGCCAGGCATGTGGGAATCCCATGCCTGTAACCACCACATCACCTGCTGGCCTGAGTTTTCTTTCTTTACAGCTTCTGTGGTATCAGCATTTCTTGTGACCTTGTCACTCCACTTTCTGCCTGTCTTCAATGGCGTGCCTATCTTCTCTGTTTCCTCTCCTGTCTGTTATGATATTCGCTGTTGTATTTAGGGTCTGCCCCAGAATTTTCAGAATGGTTTTATTGTAAAATTCAATGATATCACCCAAGATGGTTATTTTTTTCTAAATAAGATAACATTGACAGAGTCTGGATATTAGGACATGGATATATATTTTAGAAAGCCCTGTTCATTCCATTTCATTTAACAGATTTACCTGTTAATTCTGGACTAGTTTTATGATAAGCTTTGATCAATAAATCTTGGCAGAACCAACATGGACAGGTTCAGGTGTCACCCACTTCTTGCCTTTTCTTCTTCTCTTTTTTTTTTTTTTTTTAAATTTTTTGCTATAGGGCATATACGCTTGCCAGAAAGACAGAGAAAGACAGAGAGAAAGAAAGTGAGAGATCACCCCCTGGGGGGGTGGCCATGCCACAATCCCTTCTCCTCCATTCTCCTCTTGGGATCTTGAGCATGCATGCACAAGCGCCTGGTGTGAGTTTTAAGCCACCGGGTCTGGGAGTCGAACTGTGTTTGACTATATGAGAGTCCAGTGACATAGCCATTATGCTAACTGCTGGTCCCCCTTTTTATTCTTCTTGATCTTAGTATTCAGATATTTATGCAAATAAGTCTAGTTGAACATTTTGGAGTATAAAAAGGCACATGAGACAACATCTTATTTTTCCAGTGTTGGAAAAATTAGACCTTCATTCAGCATCAATTAACAGTTACGTGAGTAAAACCACCCTAGCCAATCTAGCATGGCCAACTATCACGGGATCACCACTGCATAATGTAAAATGTACAAGACCAGCAGAAGAACTGTCCAGCTGAGAACAGCCAAAATTGCTGACGGAAGAATAAGAAAATTAGTTTGTGGTAACCCATTAAACTCGGGGCATTGTATTAAGCATTAATAGAAAATGAAGATAGAAATTAGTACAGATGGTCCTGGAGTGCTATGGGATTAAGTCTTATTAAACCCATCAAAAATTGAAAATAAATTTAGCATATCTAACTTCACAAACATCATAGCTCAGTCTAACCTACCTTAAATGTGCTCAGAAAACTTACATTAACCTACAGTTGAGCAAAATGATCTAACACAAACTCTATTATATAATAAAGTTATAAAGGGCTTTGAATAAAAATTCAAAATTTGAAGTATAGTTTCTACTGAATACATACTGCTTTCACACCATCTAAAAAAAACTGTAAGTTGAACCATTGTAATTTAGAGACCATCTGTAGTTAGATGTAGTTAGATGATAGGATTAGGCTGGGGAAATTTTGAGGCCAGGGGAATGTTAAACAAATCATTGGGGGTCATTTCAAAAATAGTAAGAAAAATACTAATAGAGGCTAGAAAACTGGCAATCTGTGATATGTAGTTGTGAACAAAAATTGGCAAAATTATTATGTGTAGTAAATTGGAATATAGACAAGCCTTCTAATGAGCTTGAGAATCTAAGGAACTTTCTGAGCCAAATGTTAAACATGTCTGTTTGTTTATTTTAGTGTGTCCTCATAAAGTCTTGACGTCTTGTTAGAAGGCATCTGGATTTTAAATGAATACCAGATAATAAACATAATTAGTTGTCTATTGCACTGTAACAAAATAAATCCCAGACATAGAAACTTCAAACAGAATCCTGCTTGGTAAATCTTCTGATGGTCAACTCTGGTTCGCCTTTGAAGTGGCGCTTCTGTTGCTAACAGGTTGAACACTCGTAATTCCAAAATCCAAAATTCAGAATGCTCCAAAATTAAAAAAAAAAAGCACTGAAATGATGGTACAAGTAGAAAGTTCTATACTTATCCTCAGTGTACACAAACTTTGTTTTGTGCACAAAATTATTAAAAATAATGTATAACATTATCTTCAGACTAGCTGTATATAAGGTGTATATGAAACATAAATGAATTTCATGTTTAGACTGTGTCCCATCCCCGAGATATCACATTACATAAATTAAATATTCAAGAACCAAACATAAAAAACTAAAATCTGTAATGTTTTTGGTCCCAAGCATTTTGGATAAGAGATACTCAACTGGTAATGTCAAAGGTCATTCATGCAACTGTGAATTTGTTGGCTTTGTAGGAACTCCTTTATCCGAGATGGTCACTTATGTGTATTGAAGCCAGTGCTTCCAGCCAGACAGCTGCCTTGAAGGACTCCAGCTGGGTCAACTTGATTCTTCTACACCATGTGGTTTTTTATTCTCCATTAGGTGAGTTAGGGCTTCCATATGAAGAACTTCTCAGTGACAGGCTCAGAAGTTGTAAAATGGCACTCCGATTGGTTTAAACTAATTTAAATGTTTTGTCGTATGACACTCGCATTTATTAAAAGAATAAATTATTCTCCTTGAATTAACTACTTCTTCTACAAATTTACTAGTTATATTTAGGATAGAGCTTAGACATTCATTGTTAATTTTCATTTCTTCCATTTGAGAGGCTATAACATGCCTATTTCAACACTCAATGATATAAATTGACTTTACGTTTTTGTAACTCATTTGAATAAGTTTCTTTTGAATCTCCATTCTCTCCAACTTGCTCTTCTTAATTTTTTACCTGTGATCTCAATTGAGAATATGATTAAAATATACTCTACAAAAGTATAAGGGGAGCTGGTTTCATGGTCTGGTGGTTAGGGGAGCCAGATCTCACATAGCTAACAGAGATTCAAATCCTCGCCCTGATAACTTGAAAAATATACCTGTGCATGCATGCCCAAAATCCCAACAGAAGGGAGAAATGGAGAAGGGATTAAGGTGTGGCCCCATCCCATTGGCTGGGTGTTTTCATCCTCTTCTTTCTTCTGTCTCACTCTGGCAATTAAACATTTAAAAGTCCAAAGAAAATAAATTACATCATAAAGATATATTTTCATTTTATTTAATATATTGAATATTTGATTATTTATGAATAGGAAGTTCGATAGAGCCCAGTTGTCAAGGTGTATTGAATGGTCTTTTGGACAATGTGTGTGTGTAGATAGGTGTGGGTGGGGGATTCATAGATGAAAATAACCCCAGTTCATAAAATGTTAAGCTAAAAAACTTTAGTGGTTTTGGTCTTTCTCCTATTTTCAAGATCATTCATTAGAGTAGAAAACACTAATGATCTTATAGAAACTAGGGTTACCTAGGGTTACCCCTGGTTTCACTAGGGGAACCACTGAAATAACACATCCATTCTGACTAAACCAAGACTATAGTTCTAATACTACTAATGTCATGTAATGCACTCAGAGCACACATACCCAATTTTCTGGTACCTGATTATATGATTGCATATAAATATCTGTATATTTATATTAAAAATCAGTATGTATATTTTAGAAAGGATAAGATTAGCTAAGCCAGAGGAGTCGTTTTGTGCAGTTTTGCTGACCCATTGGCGATGCAAAAATAGATGTATAAAATAATGTTTTCCCTGAAATCTTTGATAAACTGAAATTTCATGGAGATTATTTGTGAAGATTATAGAGCTTTGCTTATCTCCAGGATAGCCTCTGAATATCCATTTTTAGCATATTCCAGTTTGAGGCTGACATCTTTAGAAGATGAGCTGGGCTGTGGTTTTTGTGGAATACATATGACCAAAGAGAAATTACAGCTCTGAGGTTGGTTTCAGGGGTTGCCTAAACTTAGGACCATGAACCCAAACCCAACATTGGCTACAACTTTGGAGGATATGAATCTACTACCATTCTTACAGCAGAGTACCAGCTGTAGGAATAGCAGTAAAAACAGAGTCCTCTATTGCAGCTAAATCTAGATATTCCGGTTAAGTTAAGGTTAACCTGTCTTTAGAGATCTATATGCAGTTGGTTCAATTACATCTCTTCTATTCTCTGGACAATCTCATTTTCTCCCTGTATTTCTGTGCATTCTTGGGACCAACATCTTACAGTGTATGAAACCAACTCAAACCCATTGCATCAAGCTTTCTGTATTACTTTTCTGCTGTGGCTGAACAAATTGTCATAAACACTGTGACCTAAGGCAACACCAAGTTAGGATTTTTTTGGTTCTGGGGGTCAAATATTACACCGGGTTAAAATCATGGTGTAGGCCAGTGACCTTCACTGCTTAAAAATGGCCGGTGCGACCTTGACACAGACACCAGGAATGCAGACCTCCTGGTTCACACAGAACTGACAGGTCCTCAATAAGGTCCGCTGTAAACCCCACCTACCTCCCTCTGCCTTGTGTATATAAGAAAGCGCTCTAGCCCTCAATAAATGAGCGAAACCTTTACATCATCAAGAGCTGTGACACTGTGTGAGCTGTGACACTTCTTTCGCTCCCGTGCTGAGACGCTGCGCCGGTTCCAGACCTCCGCCCCCTCGCTCGAGTTTCCCTGCCCGATTCGTCCCGCGGGTTCGGGATATTCTGGTGCCCGAACAGGGACTCGAGCTGAAGGGATTTGCGACAGGTTCCTGAAGATTCCGAAGTAGGAGCATGTTCCTGACAAGGAACAAGCTTTTGTGGGGAGCCGCCCACAGGCCAGGATACTGTCTTTCCTGGAGGCTCAGGGGGGACAGAGATTCCTTGCACTTCGCAACTCCTAGAGGCCGGCCACATTCTTTAACTTCTGCTGCCTTTTTCCATGTTCAAAAATCAGTGAAAGTAGGCAGAAACCTTCTCACATGGCATCACTCTGACATGTTCTTATTTGTTTTAAAAATATACTGCTAAATTAGGTCTCAGCTTGTTTACATACCTCAATTATTCTGTAGGAACTCATAGTATAGTGATAGTCTCATCTTGATTAAATTTAGCACCACAAAATGTCGTTTTTCCTTCTACCTTCATTCTTCCTATTTTGGGTGATATCTAATAAGAACTTCACTGCAAAAACTGAAATAGCTATCTTTCAGCTCTGAGCTTGTACAATCTCCAGAGGAAAGAGACAAGGAAAATTGAGAAGCATTTGGGCCCTTGCTGGCATGTGACTGAGTCACTGGATGAAGACTGGGACCCTCTTCTGCTAATCTGAGAACCAAATTATAATGGACTAAAACAATCAATATGCTTATTGTTTAACCTACTTTTATGTGATATTCTGAGACTTTGCCAAAGCATAAGAAATGCTGTGCAGTACTGAACACAAACCAAAAGCATCACAAAAAATAAAAATTGAAAATTTGAAAATCTAGAAGAAGCCGTATTAATCTGTTTAGGTTGTCATCACATAATACCTTAGCCTGATGGCTTAAAGGACAGAGGTTTGTTTCTGGAGGCTGGGAAGTTCAAGATCAAAGGGTTGGCCAGTTCGTTTCCTGGGAAGTGCTCTTTTCCTGGCTGGTAGAAGGCTCTTTTGCTGTAGACTCACATGACCTTTCCTTGATGTGGGTGTTCAGAGAGAGAAAACACGCCATCTCTCGTGTCTCTTCTCATAAGGACACTAATCTTATCTGATCAGAGTCCTACCCTTATGACCTGATTTAACCTTAATTACTTCTGCAAAGGTAGCACCTCTAAATATGTTCACACTGGGGGTTAAGGCTTCAACATATGAATTGTAGGGGGAAATAAAAATATTAATCCATAACAGATGCAAAAGATAATAAATGCTACATTATATAATCAAATGAAAATGTATGACCAACTCAAATACTCAGATATATTATTGAGTTGTTGGGAAAAGTCATGATGTATTTTTTTTTTTCTACGTAAAAACAATAAATCATGCAGGATATAGGATTGAATGTGTTATATATTATTACATTATATGGTATATATCTAGGCTTACATGGTATATATTTGGACATACATACATTTAAGTGAATGAAAAATACCAAATAAACTTCACAACTGCAGACTGGTCTTATCATTTTGTTTTACTCTATTTGATTTTATTTTGTCAAACAAATTCTCTCATGATCCACTGAATTTATTTCAAGATCTGAAGTTTGCTAGTATCCTGTAATTTAAACTGAATGGAATTTGAGCACTGTCTGCAGTGCTCTAAGAAATTTTGATTGCTGAGATGTCTGAGTGGGGACCAGCAGTTGGTGTAATAGCTATGTTGCTGGATTCCCATATGATCTCGATCACAGTTCAAGTCCCGGACCCGATGGCTCAGACTCACGCAATGCAAGTGTGCTTGTGTGCCCAAGATCCTGAGAGGAGAATGGAGGAGAAGGGATTTTGGTGTGGCCATTCCCCCTGGGGTGTGATTCCTCGCTTTCTGTCTCTCTGCCTCTGTCTTTCTGGTGAGCACACACACCCTATAGCATAAACCTCTCCAAAAAAACCCAGAAATTTTGATTGTTAAAATGCCTGGATGCATGAGCCTGCCTTGGTCGCTGTTAGTGGACAAGAAGCTGCCTCTACGCTTCCTCTGAATTGGAGTACCAATGTCAAAGTTCTGATCTACCAGCTCGGCTAGTCCTTTCAGTTTACTGAATTCCCTAGAGCACAGTGAACTCATGGATTCAGAGGCTGAGGAATCTACTCACAGGCTCTGTCCTCCTTAATATTTTCTAGCTCAATTTCCATTAAACATTACCCAAGGGGATTCTCTGAGAGATTAAAGAAAGGGTTAGGTCTTTTCATAAATAGATTAGGTGCATAGGGAGGGATCACCAGGAAACTTAAACTGAAAGAACCCTAAAAAGGCAGAATTAACATTCCTTCTTTTCCTCTGCAAATGTATAGGCATCTTGAGCAGTGTCTTTCAAATAATTAGACCTAATTAGGTGGCTGGGAAATCAAATGAATGCATATCAATCAGCCTTATTTTAAACAAATTAGAGGAGAAAAGAATATAGGAGAGAGCATACATAGCATTGTTTCAGAAGTATTTTATCAGTGTGTGTGTGTGTGTGTGTGTGTGTGTGTGTGTGTGTCTACACAAGGTTGTGATATAAAATGATGTTCTCATTGTGGGTAACGGGTATGATATTTTGAAAGCTTCTGACTGATAGGGTATAGTGGAAGCACTCTAAGCCCAGGTGTATTTATGATGTAATTTCTCTCTATCCCACAAGCAGGCAAAATTCTTCTATCACTAGAACCAGAGGCATTTAGGTGCACAGTTTTGGCCTTTTTCCCCAAGCCCTGTTTCTTATGTCATTTACATTTGAGTTACATTTTACTTCCTAACTTTCTTCCCCAGATCGAATAGCTAGCTTTTCATTTCTGTCTGTATATTTTCAGCCAGTCTTTTATCTCCAAGTTCACAAAGTGCAACATTTTGTTTAACTTCATGGGAACCTCTAAGGAGTTACTACAAAATATTTCCATTTCTCAGGCGTTGCATTCCTTCCCTTCTATTATGTTACATCAGCTTTTTTATATTGATTTTTTCCTTTTCTTTCCCCCCCTTGGTCACCCATTCTTGAATATAATAAAATTTATCCCACTACTGTATTAGCTACCAAATACTGTAAGTGGATTTCCCTTGATTCCTTTAAATATTTACCTGGAAGGTGTTAGATCTTTGCAGTCAGATCAAAACCTGGACAGCTAATGGAGGTAGGTCAGTGTGAGGACCTCAGAGAGGTGCAGCCTGAACAGAGCAGAAATAGAATTGTCAGAAAGGTCACTTCTTGGGAGAGAGATGTATATATTGATGTCAGGTCAGTGTGTCTGTTCCTCACATGAACTTGCTTAAGCAGGTATTTATCAGAGATTTGGAAAGTCTTCTTAACATTTTTTTTATCTTATCAAGGTTTTTGTTTGCTTCTTTCCTATTGTCCAATGTTAATGCTTTGGTATAGTTTTCTAAAACATGAGTTACGATACCATCGAAGCAAAGATATTGCCATTGGAGAACTTATCCAATGGAAAACTTTACTTTGACATATTCTTACATCTGTCAATTACTTCTTCCCTAAATCCTTTCCACTCACCCCTTCTATGTACTCCTTTTCACTGTGTCTGGTATACACTCTTATCTTCCCTACCCTATAGCATCAGGCCTCTCAATTTCTGTCATCAATGGCAGTCATTCAGCATTTATTGAGTGAGAACATATCCTGTTCACTTAAAAAATTCATTCTTAACATGTTTCTATGTTCTTTCCACTGTGGTCTCGTTGTGTGGTTGGTTATAACTGGAGTAGGACATTGGCTTGACCTAACAAGATCTGCCCACATCTCAAAAGAGAAAGTGCTTGAGGTGGCCCCAACCTCTGCCACTGTGACAGATTTTTTACCTGTAAAATATTTCTGATGATCCCACTAGTTTCAATACTGTTTTGTTTGTTTGTTTGTTTGTTTGTTTTTGTGGGTGAAAAGGACATTGAAGATAAATAAACTAATTACAGAATGTGGCACATAATTACATCTCAATAAATGATAGTCTTTTAAAAACGAATGATTATTTCCCTGAGTAGGGGTATCATGCCATGTTCCTTTGCGTCACTGCCCCTGCTCTGTTCTTTGAAGACCAGTCTGTAGCCTCCAATCTTGGTTTTATCCAACGCCAGTTGCAGGATCTGTGACATCACGCAGGGTCAACCTCTGCATCATCTAAGAACTGCTGATATATACAGTCAGTTCAACTTATCCTCATTCCACATCCACAGATCAACCCACTGCAGATGGAAAATGTCGTTATCGTGATGCGTGCTCTGCAGTTAGATCTATGGTAGTTGCATCCATACTGAACATGTGCAGATTTTTTCTTGTCAGATTTTTCCTTTGAAAAATGCATTACAACAACTATTTACATAGTATTTACATTATGCTAGGTATTAAAAGCAATCTAGAGATGAATTCAAGGGTCGTATAGGTAGGTTATATGAAAATATAACCCTGTGTTATATTAGAGAATTGAGTATCTATGGATTTTAGCATCTGTGGGGATCTTGGAACAAATCCCCCATGGACAATGAAGAATAACAATAACAGAGTGCTATGGTCCTGTTATTTCACACTCTGTGTCTCCGACATACTGCCAAGGATATCTTCCTCTACTGCTTATCTGCCAACATCAGATGGGATATGACCATTGCTCATTCACTGAGAGAAGAGAACTACACAACCAGTTCTCCAAACTTCATTAATTTTCTGAGTCTTTGATTCTCAAATTTTGTAGAAAGAAAGTCATCTTCTCTATGGAGAAGTGAGAAAAGAAGAGTGTCCTCTCAACAGAAAATAAGCCCGCTCTTTCCTCAAATATGAGCTTGTAGCTCCAAGCATTTCTCCTACTTATATCAAGAGGCATGAAATAGTTGTGGGAATAAGAATAACAACAATAACTGTCTTTTTGGTAGTTGGTATGTGGGAAAAGAAATATCTTTTATTCTTACTGTGGAGCAAAGTAGTGAATTTCAGACCTCACTCAGCAATAACACCACGTAGTTACATTTTTAATTAAATGACTTAGTCAAGTCAAAGTCATGAAGTTAGCTCACGATACTGTTAGGTTTAAAAACCAATCCCTAGACTCTTGACATAGTATTCTTTCTGGACCTTACTAAATGCCTCTGTGATATTTTTGAATAGAGACTAATAAAAGAGTAAACACACACACACATGTGTGTGTGTTTATATGTGTGTGTATATATGTACATATATGTATATATGTATATATAGTATATTCCTCCTACCCTTTGGAAAAACAAAAGATACCTCTACCTTTAGATCCCTTTAGGAGAGGAAAGTAAGATTCCTCCCTATAGATAGTGGCAATGAAGAAGCAAGACTTTTTTGGAAATGCCATAAGAAGAAAGAAAATTCTTGTGGCTAAGATCCTTTCCGTTATCTCCGGAGCACACTTTTAATCTGACAAATTGTATGATCATGTTATCTTTATATAATAGACTATAATATGAATTTCGTCATCACAACATTCACATACTTAACCTTGATGCACGAGGATGAGTTCAGAGTACACTCTTGTCCAGCCTCTCAGGGGTCTCTGTTAAATGTCAATTTTGGTTTAAAGCAGCCATCACAGAGGAGGCTTTGAGGAGCCCAATTTCTTTTCTCCAGATAGCATAATGTGGTAGCTTTTACTGCTGTTCATGCATGCAGCTCCTCCATAATTGAAATTTAGATCACAAAGGACAACCTAAGCTTAGGTAGCCTTCTAGAAATAGATTTTCAATTCACATTCCCTTTAACACTGCTACTAAGTAAAACAAAGAGCTGGTAACGTCGTGGAAATATTTTAATTTTTAAAACAGATTTATTAATTCATTAATTTATTGAGAGACGGGGGGGGGAGAGAAAGAGAGAGCCAGCGAGCTAGTACCCCTGTTAAGATCCCGAGGTTCCAATCCACTCCCAGCTCCAACCAGACCCAGATCATGGGCACACATGCCTGGCATACTCAGGGAGGTCCCTGGTCTTGAACTTGGAATCTTCCCACAGTGTCAGCTTCACTGCTTGTTATTTTACCACTGCACTACCTTCAGCCTCCAAGGACTTGGATTTGTTTCTTTTATATTTGAGAATTTTGAATCAAAGATAGTATTTTTGCCTTCTAAAATTTGCACTACTATCTAAACATAAGGTAATGAAATATGTTTCTTTAGGTGAAATCGTTGCAGTTATGTCCATGAGATTTTCTTTTTATTTGAATCTTCAATGTAAAGTCTCAGAAAGGCATTAGATTGATCTATTTTGAAGCACAGACTAGGTTAAGCTATAGAACAATGCAGTTTAATATCTTTACTGCTCTAGATGATGAATTTAAGCATTGATTTGTAAAACGTTTGCTCATCTAGAGTTGGCAACTCATTCAACCTTCTAATCTTCTCTTCTTCACCTGCCTTTTTTCTCAAACTGTCTTTCAGAGATATGTACACATGGCAGATTTTTATTTTATTATTGGACTATTAAGATTTCAGTAAGTTTTTGTTTTTTATTAGTTTTGATCATACTTGTACTTGTTCATATTAGTTTGGAAGAAATTATGTGAGGGTGGAAAAAATAAAAATATATTTTGTGGAGAAGTCTAGGAAAATCACTTCTAAGGAAACCAGTAAAAGGAAAACGTGAGCTGGCAATGAGGCAAACTTGTTTTCGTTGGATGTGCACTTGGGTATTTAGAAGTCACCTTGAGTATGGAAAAACAACAGGGAAACGATAAGGAAGACACCTTCCATACATCATCTAGTGATAATAATCAGTGAGCCAATGAGCATAGAGGCGCACGGCAAATGCAGTATTCTCAATTGAAGACCACTTACTTAACTATAAATGGTGTTATTCCTATTTACAGAGACCTAAAACAATCTCTTTAGCTGGTATTTTCATAAAGTCTGTGTTTGTATCATGCATTTTTAACCAAAAGGACATTTCACTATGTGATTAGGGATAATTACCGTAAGCCAAACCATGTCTCAATGATCAAGTACGCTGAAGAAAACGTATTGGGGAATCCCATTATTTGTAATTCTTTCCATAGATTTTTGTGCAGAAAGCCCTCCAGTGATTTCCCATGGCTCTTTCAATAATAATCAGAAATTCTGAACCTATGTGAGAGACCTTGAACATCCTAGTCCCTGTCTCCTACAGTCAGATCTTCTGTTCTCAGCCTTTCCGCTGCTCCCATTATGGCCAGATTTTAGCCCCTTCTGTGCACTGTTTCGACTCCAGAGCTTTCCCAGGTATTTCCAATATCTGTTCCTCCACCAGCGATTCCTTCTGCTTCTCCACTTCTCCCTTCCCTCCCCTGTGCTGTTCATTTTCACCATTTTGTTTCAAACAGATTCAGTGAGGTTTTCTGTGATCTCCACTCGAGATACAAACTTCATTTTCTTGGAAATATTTCTCCTTAATCTTGTATATTTCATGTTATAGCATTTTGTTTTATATCTATGCATAATATTATGTGCTTAATGCGTATTATGTGCTACGAAGGAGGTAATCTCTTTGAGGACAAGTCCAGTCATTTTGAAGTTCAATTTTAAAAATGATTTCTTTAATTTTATTTGTTATTATTATTTATTTTCTAATGTGATCAAAGTGACAAAGAGAGAGAGAGAGAGAGTACAAGAGAAGGGAAAAGTGGGACAGTAAGCCATCAGGTCCAGCACCTTAGCCACTACCTCAACTACCGGCCCCACATTTCAATTTTTCACATAGTTTTTTTTTAAAATAATTATTTTATTTAACTTTGTTTATTTTGATTTTACTAGAGAAGGAGAGAGAGAGAGAGAAAGTGAGAAAGCGAACCACCAGATCCAGAACTTGAACCATAGTCGACCATATGGGAGTCCAGCGCCCTTAACCACCATGCCACCTGCCAGTCCCTTCACAGAGTTCTTAACCTTGTGCCTCATACAGAAAAAAAAAAAAAGTGTCTATGCTTATATCCCTTAAGAAATGATTAAATCACACTGAAATCATTAAAATGAGAATTTAGAAATTACATGAACCCTAAAATTCCTAGAGGTTGACTTAACCAAGGGAGCAGTGCTGTCTCTAAACCAAGAGATATGGCATTAACATTGTCTGACCAGCTTGGAGGGGGAAGACTCTGCCTTCTGTCATTTCATCTGTCGCCTTGCATTTCTGGTCCAGACAACTCTAACCAAATATTGTCCTTGGAGGAATACAGCCTAAAATGTGTGAGAACACTCTTACAGAAGAAAATTTAAGTGGCGTCTTCTTCCTGAGATTATAGCCTAACAGATATTCAGAGACAGAAATAAGACGATTCGTTTAAAAAGCCCTATGAATTTCTGGGCCAGATGGAGGTGCAGCAGTAAAACACACTGCTCTGTGAGTCTGACCCACATAGGGTCATTTCAGGTTTGGGTCTGGAGACATCCCTCAATAGACAACACAGGTGTGTACCTATGATGCAGGGCTGGCTGAGGCTGTGGGAGGATCACAGTGTGGATCATTGTTAGGGGTGCTGTCTCTATTTATCTCTCTTGCACATGAAAGAAGTAAACAAACCTTATAAAAGCAAAGCAAGGACCCACAGGTGGCATGGAGATTAAGGAACAGGATCCCACATGGTCAGCTTTGCAGTTTGAATCTTGGATCTGGGGGCTTATGAAACATGCCAGGAGCATGTGCATGTGTACTCCAAATCCCAGGGGGAAAACTGGAGGAAAAGGAATTACAACTTGGCCATCTGCCTGCTGGCAGGGAGTGACTTCTTACTTTCCCTCTCTTTCCAGTAAAAGAAAAAATTGGAAAAAAAAAAAAAAGAGGCAGAAGAATACAGAAAAAAACAAGGAAGAGTCAAGGGTTTCCCTTGCTCAAAGAGACTGAGCCCATTTTTACATCTCTGTTCCTCTTTGTACTCACTTCTATTATTGTATCTGTCACTATCTTGTAATTTATCTATGTGTGTGTCTTTTGCTCTACCAGCTCTGAGCCCTTTTCATTTCATTTTATTCATTTTATTTTATATGTGCTTATGCCTGAGAGCGACACAGAGGGAAAATGAGACATCTCCCCCCACCTCACCCCCCGGAGAGGACGAACATGCCACAATCCCTTCTGCTCTACTATCCTCTTGAGATTTGGGGTACACATGCTCAAGCATCCTGTGTAATTTTCGAACTACCAAGTCCAGAACTCAAATCACAGTAGACAGTGTGGGGTCCAAAGCCTTGACCACCATGCCACCAGAGGGCCCCAAGTCTGAATTCTTTTGAGGAGAGAACTGCCCATTTTTATGAATAATGTCACTTATTTAGGTAAGCACTTTACAAACATGTAAGATTATGAAGCTAAAGAAAAGATGTATTTTATTTTTCAACTCAGTGCACCCCCTACCTCCACATATAACTGAAATAATATTATCAAGAAATAATGCCATTCTTACTTTATGTGAGTCACTCTGACACTTTCTACTGTTTTATTGTATTTTAACATTTGAAATACATTATCCAGATGATCTGCTTGATGAATTTCCTGGTTTGTGACCAACAATTTGGAAAATGTGGCCCTAGATAGTGAACTCCCTGAAGGAAGGAGCCCTGTCTAGTCTCAGTGACTAAACACTGACCAGCACACACTACATTAGATGAATACGTTAATGACTGCATCGTTAGCTCTGAGACACACTGTATGATCTTTAATGCCAGATGTTGAGTGAAGTTTTCTCAGACTTTGAAGGAGGCCAAGATACTCCCATAGTATTTTGATTTTGTTTGCATAATATACATAAATTAATGTGTAACAAAGCCATAACACTCTGGCTTATTGAAACATTTGTGCTGACCATATAGGTACTTACCATTAAATTCTAAATGACTGGCAGGCCCCATAACCTAGTAGATGGAGGGCCAGATCTCACATGGCCCATGCTGGTTTGAGTCCTGGCCCCGGCAGCTTGGGAACACACTGGGCATATATGCATGCATGCTTTGAATCCCTATAGGATGGAGTAATGGAGGAAAAATAATTGTGGAATGATCATGCCTCATTTGGGGTATGTCTCTCTCTCTCTGTCTTCTCTCTCTTTCTCTAATGAGGGCATGCACCTTTTGCAATTAAAAATAAGAAACTAAACTGAAATAAAACAACACATTCAACCTGATAGAAAATTATAAGTTTATTGATTCAATAAACTATAGGCAATATTGCTAGGACCCATTACTGAGAAACTTGATGAGTATCTTCTCTTAACATTTTGATGCTGTGTCTCTGTGTTTAGGTAACATTTCTGACTAAAGTTCAAACATGAGGTCTTTAAGGAGGATGATATACCCTTCCCGAGGTAGTTCCTTTTATGGAATAATTAGATGATTTTATCTTTAGGAAGAAACGATTCCAAGTGTGGAATAGTTCCAAAGAACTATTCACACTGCAAACACGAGCACACTGAATGTAATGGTATATGAAGTAGTGAGAGGTAATGCAACGAGTTGAGCTAATTTAAAAAAAAAATGTTTTAAACAGGAAATAAATGATCTTTTGTTCAGAAAGACAGTCCTAGCTAGGAAACAATGGGCCACAAGGCACCAAGAAGGAGCCATGGTCCATGAAGGACCTGGGGTGTCACCGATCTTGGGGAAAATTTAGAAATCTTCAGACGTAAGTATTTTTGCAGTCTTACTCTTCCTCCAATTTTCCCTGCCTGTGCCTCCATTCATTAAATTGCTTCCTAACCAATCTCTCTGTCTGTAGTCTAGCCCTTTCTGCACCACTGCCAAAGCGAGCTCTTACGAATTCAAATCTGATTATGCCATTTTCTAGCTCAAAAAGCTTTAATGACTCCCCATAGCTGGGAGAGAACATAAAAAATCAAAACCATAGAAGGACACACAAAACCCTCCCAGGTTTGGTATTGTTTACTACCCCTCCCTTCTCTCCCTCTAATTCATCTAAACGTCAAGAAAAGCAGCAAAATAAATAAATAAAAATAATAATAAGGTTTCTTTGCCTCCGATGTGTTTTTCCTTTGGGGTTTCTTTGCACCTGATATTGGCTCACCCTGGCAAACTCTTCTGGCCTTTGACTTGAATTTTAGTTTTGAATCATTCTTTAAAATGAATTTACTTGTAATTTTCTTTGTGCAGACTTCTCTGCCCTTTGCCCCTGGCCCCTGCAGCCACCAGACTTTCTCAAACACACACAGGTGCCTTGAAGGCAGTAACAATTGCAGAAATACTGAAGGGGCATAGCTGCTATTTGACTTCAGATACCATTATTAATATAACCATTCAAACATGAGTGAACTATTGGCTTCTCTATATTACAAGTTTCTCCATAAAATGGGGAAATATCTGGTTAATAACATCTGCTAATTCCTGACTAATACCAATGGCCAGCTAAATCCAGAGTGGGATTAACTGAAAATGACTAAAGCTGGCTTTACCAAGTATTGGTCCTCAGAATTAGAACTCATCTCTAAACCGGTGTTGTATTTAGAATCATGTAATTTCTCTACAATTCTGTGTTTTGTTTTGTTTTGTTTTGTTTTGTTTTCTTGAAAAAATCAAATCTTCTATTAAAATAAAACACAATTTTCCAGAGGGCTCTCCTTCATCTAAATTAGCATTCAGAAACTGTATTTTGTGTTAGTTAAGATGGAGTGATGTCTATCATATACAGATGTATCACATATCACCAGCAAATGAGTTAGAAAGAAAAGTAAAAGTTGCTTGAGAAAGGAGTTATCTGATTTTATTTTAATAAAACAAAAGTAAATTTTCACTAAAAAATGGCATTTAAAAGTAATCTCTAGAGGTTAGCAGGTGGTTAAGCCACTGGACTCTTGCAGGGCTGAACGCGATGCAAGTTCCAAACCAGTGGCTTGAAAATCACACTGGGCATGTGCGCATGCATGGTCCAAATCCCAAGAGAGGAATGGAAGAGGCAGGCATGGTCCAAATCCCAAGAGAGGAAGGGAAGGGAAGGGATTGTGGCGTGACTATCTCCCTGGGGGGGGGGGTGATTTCTCGCTTTCCTCCTCTTTGCCTCTTTCTGGCAAGTGCATGCACCCTATGGCAAAAAGCTAAACACACAAACAAAAAGTGATCTCTAAACGTTGTTTTAAAGCAATTCTGTTTGAGCGTGAGAGATCCTGACATTAAGAGAATGCATTAAATATTGTTTACTGTGGTGCAGTAATCCTGCAGTCTGACAAAAGCTGGGCTTCAGCCTTGGAAAATGAGGTCCACTGCGATGATGGTTTGCCTTTATTTATGCACCTCCCCATTGTCTTTGAAGCCAGGTAATAGCTGCAAATCAAATGGCATATTCTCATTCTCTGTCACATATTCTGCTCCTTAAGCATTAAGGATAAACAGACGTGGCTTTGCCAAAGCCATTGTCAGCAACACAGTACCTCCAGTGACAATAAATCTTCCCACTAATGATATTAGGTCATAGAAATGGTCTTTTCTTCTGTCTTCTCCAACTGCTCCGTGTTAAGGCAATGCCTTTGTAAACAAACACTCACATAATACACGGAATTACGTGGTGTGTCATCAGCTTAATCTATTAGTATGTTGTGAAGCTGGGGCCTGAAGAAATAAAAGGATATAATGTCTTCAGTACAGCGAGGGAAAAGACGGCTTTGTGCACCATAAGCAAGCTGACAAAAGGCAGGATAGTTTAGTTTTATTTATAAAAGCTCCTACATGTTCCCACATTTATTAAAAAGTGACCCTCTTGAACTCAGTCTGAATGATATTAAAACACTGACAGAGAGACAAGAAGAAAGATCTGCCAGAACCTTTTTCCATCAATGATGATGATGTTTTTTGCTCCTTTTACCTAGATAAAAAAGGATAAGGGAATTAGGGAACTTGTGGTTTTGTCATTTCAATAGCAAATAAATACATACCTAATGATACCTCTGAGAAAGTTGTTGGAAATGTATTTTCATAAGCTTGCAAGTCATGAAGGAGAAAAAGTTGATTTACTTAGAGATGTTGAATTTAAACTTCTTAATATTTCCTCCCTGTAATAAAATAAGAGAGAGAGAGAAAAATAAAAAAGACTGTTGCTTGAGATTTGATCCCATGCAAAAGCAGTAGAAACACTTGCAGGAACTTTGACATACCTCAAATCATTTTTGTAAGGTTTTTAGACCAACCATTGAGTTGGTTTTGAGATGGCCAGTGGTGGTGGTGAAGGAAGCTGGATCTCATCTGGGCCAAATCTGTGGTTTCAGTCTCACGCCATTCACACCCAAAATTCCCAGTGGAGAATGGAGCAGAAGGGATTGTGGTGTGGTCATCCCCCCTAGGAAAGTCTTCCTCTCCTTCTTTCTCTCTCTGTGCCTTTCTCTAGTGAACATATGCATGCTCTCTGGTAAATTAAAAACAAAGTTTTGTAATTTTTTTCTCCTCCTCTATTCTTTTCCTTCTTTTCTTTTTCCAAAGTATTAGTAAGTTTGTATTTTTCTTTTCTTTTTTTTTTTTTTCCCCTTGGAGAAGTTTTTGCTATAGACGTGTGTGCTCATCAGAAAGACAGAGAGAGACGGAAAGACAGAAAGTGAGAAATCACCCCCCAGGGGAGATGGCCATGCCACAATCCCTTCTCCTCCATTCTCCCCTCAGGATCTTAGGCATGCATGCACACCTGCCTGGTGTGAATTTAAGCCACCAAGTCTGGGACTTGAACCATAGTCGACTATATGGGAGTCCAGCGACATAGCCATTATGCTAACTGCTGGTCCCAGTAAGTTCGTAGTTTTCAAGATATTCAATGAAATATATTTCAGGACTTTCAAAAAGGCAAAATTAACCAAAGATAAAATATCAAGTGTACAGTTTTGTACAATATAAATTTAAAAATATATATTATTTTGCTTTTTAAGAGAGAAATTGTTTTGCTAGAGGGCATGTGCACTCAGCAGAGAAAGAGAGAGAGAGAGACAGGAAATCACATCCCAGGGGGATAACCATGCCATAATCCCTTCTCCATTCTCCTCTAGGAGTCTTGGACATACATGCACATACAGGTGCACAGCATGAGTTTTTACACTAGGTCTGGGACTCGAACCACTGTCAATTATGTGAGGGTCTCATGACATAACCATGATGCCAAATGCTGGTCCCTAAAATAATAATAATAATATATTGACAATGATAATAATAATTATTATTAAAAAAGAGGCAATGAAGGTAGAATATTTAAATTATAATCCAACATTATTATTATTTAATTTTATTTATTTATTTATTTATTTATTTATTTCAATTTGCTATTAGGCATGTATGCTCGAGAGAGAGAGGAAGTGAGAAAGCCAGCTGTGAGATCAGGAACTTGAACCTCGGTCAGCTCTGTGTGAGTCCAGTGCCTAACCACCATCCCAGCTGCTGACCCCCAGGGTAAACTTTTTAAAGGCATTGATTTCATCCTGTAAATGGAAGTATCTTTATTTCTGTTCCCCAGGCTGGAGACCCTTCCTTGCTTGGGTTGTTACTGGCTACAGTTCTATATTCCAGTTCAGTTAGAAATCCTCCAAAGAGAGTCCTTGGAAGCCCTGATCCTGACTGTGAGTAACAAGAGCAGCTCTACCCATCTCATTGCAGTACCTAACACACAGGAACCACTGTTCACCTACTAATTTCGTCTCTTAGATACAACGGTTTTGTCTTGCTCATATGCATTTCTAGCATAGAACGCAGCACCTGGTATGGACAAAGAGCATACACAATGCTAAGTTGAATTGAATCTCATGGAGGAAAAATGTTCTTTGGGTTGGAAAGAGCTTTGCTTCTATGTGTTTTGCACCACATGTAGATTTAATTAATCATTATGAAACATAAGTGAAATCACAGATAACTCAATTTTGTACCAAGTTTGCAGGTCATAAAAACAAGATCAAAGGCATGTTTTCTGCCCTTAAATCAGTTATAATCTGGAAAGATAAGAAAAACAAATAGCTAAAATTCTTGATTTTTGAAGTAAGACTTACACAGGCAAGTCATTATGATGGACTAATTTATGCAGGTAGCAATGGGATTAGAAAGAACAGACTTTTATATGCAGAATAGCTAACAAAGAGGATTTTGAATGTTCCCAGCACAAATGCTGAGATAATGGAAATAATAATCACCCTGATTTAAGCAATACACATTGTATTCTTGTAAAAATCTCACTGTACCCCACAAATATGTATAATTATTATATGTCCATTAAAAAAAGAAATAAAGTATTTAAGTAATAAATACTGATGAGACAGAAACTATAGACAATTTGCCAGTTTAGAACACTGACAAAAAATGATGTCAGGAGACTTAGCTGGTTTTGATGAAAATACCATAATTTCTATTTTAGAGCTGTTGATTTCAAAATGTCAAGAAGGTTTTTGGATAGAAACATGCAGCCAGCTGTTGGGATTGCGCTCTGGAGCTCAGAGACTGAGGTTCGATGGGGTAGGCTGACTTTTAGGCCCCCAAAGATGTCCACATCCTCGCCCTTGAAATGGAATTTGTTTCTTTACCTGGTGGCCAAAGGAACTGTGCAGATATGATCAAATTAAGGATCTCTGCATGGCAGATTATCTGCCCTAGGCAAGTGGGCCTGATGTAATCACAAAGGTGTTAAGTAGGGAGGTAGCAAGCTTAGATTCAGAAAGAAAAGTGCAATGGCAGGAGGACAAGTCAGAGAGGAGGAAACATGCAGCTCTGCTGACCTTGAAAATGGAGGGGGAGATCGGGAGGTGATGGGCTGGTTAAGGGCACTGGATCCCATATGGACAACTGTGGTCGAGGCCCAGACCTGGTGGCTTTCTTTCTCACTGCCCCCCTACTGCCCTGTCTCTCTTTGGTCAAATTTAAATAAATAAATAAATAGATAGATAAATAAATAAATAAAGTTAAATAAAAGAATTATAAAAAGAAGAAAGAAAGAAATGGAGGAGGGACTGTGAGCCAATGAACTCCACCTGTAGACGCTAGAAAACGTGAGGAAACTGAATCACCCTTGAGCTGTCGGAGAAGCATGCCATGGCTCATGCCTTGATTTCGGCCCAGTGAAAGCTCAGCTGCAGTTTCCTGGTCTTCAGAACTCCCAGAAACCAAATCTGTGGTGATTTAAACTGTATTCCTGGTAAATGCTCACAGTAGCTGTGGACATGAGCACCGGTGTCAGTACTGAGAGGGAGGGTGAGGCTATGGTAAATGCCTAAAAATGTGGAAATGGCTCTGAAACAGGGCAACAATAGTGGGTGGAATCATTTTGAAGAGAATAATAGAAAAAGAGAGATTTCCATGAACAAACTACTAGTAGACAAGCGGGTGTTAAAGACTGATTGTGAAGGTTCAGAATGAGACAGGAAGGATGGCAGAGAGACCCATGTCATATTACCTAGTGCTAAGTTATCATAAGCAGATTACTGGTAGAAATAAGGAGGTCAGAAAGCACTTCTGATGAAAAGGAAGGAGGAATGAGAAATGTACTATAGGGGCACCAGCAGATGGCATAATGGTTGCATTGCTGGACTCTCATGTAGTCGACCACAGTTTGAGTCCCAGACCCAGTGACTTAAGCTCATGCTGGGCACATGTGCATGCGTGCCCAAGATCCCTAGAGGCGAATGGAGGAGAAGGCATTGCGGCATGGCCACTCTCCACCCTGGGGGGGGCGGGGGTTGATTTCTCACTTTCTGTCTCTCTGTCTCTCTCTCTCTGTCTTTCTAATGAGCACATGCACCCTATTGCAAAAACCTCTCCTAAAAAAAGGTGAAAGAGGGACCAGAAGTTAGCGTAATGGCTATGTCACTGGACTCCCATGTAGTCGACTGCGGTTAGTGTCCCGGATCCGGTGGCTTAAAACTCATGCCGGGCGCGTGTGCGTGTATCCCCAAGATCCCAAGAGGAGGATGGAGGGGAAGGGATTGCAGCGTGGCCATCCCCCCTGGGGGGTGATTTCTCACTTTCTATCTTTCTGTCTCTCTGTCTGTCTGGCGAGCGCACGTGCCCTATCGCAAAAACCTCTCCAAAAGAAAAAAAAAAAGGTAAAAGAAAAAAAAATGTACCACAGGAAACTATTACAGATGTGGGGTGTTTTTATTATGGATTTGGAGTAAACTAAATTGCCATTGGAAACACTGCAGGCTGAGAATTTCTGAGGGTTGAGGACAGAACTGTTAGAAATATTTACATTTGGGATGAGGAGAACCATAGCAGAGGCAGAAAAGAATTAGATAGGGAATTGACAGAGAAGGACCAGGCACATTTCAAGTTATATGAGATCAAAGGATTAAGGATTTTAAAGAAGGAAGGGATTTTAGCAGTAACAATTACTACAAAGAATTTGAAGAATGAAAAATGGTATTGAATTTCACAATCAAGAGACCATTATCTCCCCCAGGAGAGCAATTTCTCTCTGATAATGTGTGGGGAAAACAGTGCAAAAATTTTAAAGCAGGCGATGGAAAAAGTGAGGCAATGAGGGTAGAATATTTAAAGTATTTAGTACGTAAAGAAAAAATTGGTAGCTTGAGGGAGGTGTATTTGGGAAGAAAAGAAGATAACATTTTTCTTTATGGTAGGAAAATTCAACATGCCATGGAAGATGAGAATGGGCTGATAAGAAGAACTGAGGAACCCACTGAAAGAAAAGGAAATTATGAACCTACAGGGACAGTTAGAAGAATTGGCTTTGGTAAGAAGAAGGAAATGTGTTTCATTTGGGATGAGGAGAACTATACCAAATATTTATGCTGTGTGAGCAAAGTAAGCAGAGGACACACAGTAAAGATACTTTTAGTTGGAAAGGAAGGTCAAGATCTCATATAGCTCTGTTAGTAACTGAACTGTTAAGGGTAAGAACTTTAGGACCTACTCTGAGAAGCATACAGACATCAGGTGTAGAAGATTAGGATAGCCACCTTAGGAGAGCCACCATGCTGCCAGGTGTTAAGTGTGCTGGACTCCCACATGGCTGACCATGGTTCAAATCCCGGACCTGGTGCTTTGGTTTTTCACTTTCCCTTTCTTTCTCATTTTCTCTCTCTCTCTCTTGCTCTCTCTTTCTTGCTCTGTCCCTCCCTGGTAAAAAAAAATACATAAATAAATAAATAAAGTTAAATAAAATAAAATAACTCTTAAGAAAAAGGAAAGACTAGGGAGAGCCTTTTCAGAGGGTTGTGTGGACAGTGAAAGGCAACATGGGAACAGGTAAGAGAGCAAGCACTTGCAATTAACACCATTAGCAGAAGTCCTGTAAATATCTACCAATACCATGTAGCATGGGAGAGAATAGTCAAGATAGAAAATGGGGATTTTCCAGAACCATGTATTACTAAAGAATTGAGGGATTCTAAGCCACAATAAATGCGTTCTTTGAAAAGCTTTCCATGTGTATAACCTAGAGACAGAATGAAATACAATGCAGGTCATGACCTGAAAAAGCCGTAGGTTTATATTCTCACATTCTCACCTGTCCTTGGAGGTATAAATCTAACTTGTAATGCTTGATAAAATTTCCCTGACCTCACTCTAGGCATGCTAATTCAGGAGGAATACGGAGTAGCCAGGTTTATATGTTGCAATGAGCACCCCAGGGGATTCTGACACAGGTGCTCTGAATCAAACGCAGTATTGAGACATCTCGCTTTGAACAGAGATTGAGAAACACTGGCCCAGGAGAATAGGGAGTAAGTTAAGGGGCTATAGGTCACAGTGATAATGAACAAGGTAAGTTGTGATTGGAAAGTAGCTAAGGTGAAAGAAAGCAGTTTGCTTCTCAAAAGAGAGGTTTGTTTCAAAGAAAGCATTGGAGATGGAACTCTTTAAAAAGAGTGTTGCATTTTAGCTCACCTCTCTATACCACTTGATTCAATCCATTAGGAACTTACTTTGCAGAATTTAAGGATGGTAGATTGACCACATTTAGAGGAAGTTAGATCCATATTTTATTAAACATTCAAACACAGGGTTTTAACATTATTATTTTGCTTTCTCCTTCCATGTGACTGACAAGGTAACAGTTCTGCTATTAAAAAGAGGTTATTGTAAAAACACAATTTTTTTTCAGTGCAATTTATATATTAGGAAACAATTTGAACATAATGAATGTTTTGCATTTTCTTCTGCATAATTTTATCCAAGAAAAACAGGAGGCTAATGCAGAAAACTGTACTAGTTGAACTGAGCTATGTAGGACCACAAAAAACACACATGTGTACACTTCATGGGGATGATAAGCCATGCACATTGCATCTGTGGTGTACAATGGTATTGCAAATGGAGTCAAAATGGTTAAGTCTGGCTCCCTCACCTCCTATGTTATCATATTTCAAGGCTACAAGGTAAACAAATTATGTTATTCATTGTAGTATGCTAGTGCACTTGTTATGTAATTATGACGGCTGTTTTATACCACTGAATGCAATGCATGTGTGTATGTGACAGTTTGGTTTTAGCAATGAGTTGCTATTGTCTGCAGTCCCTTTAAGAGAAAGGGAGCAGCTGGTCAGCATGCAGTGCTGCACTGCTCTGCCCTGCATTGCTCTGACCTGCTAGCTAGCCCTGCTCTGCTCACCCTTGGTTCAGCCTGGTGATCCCTGATGGCCTTGGCTCAGCTCAGCTTAGCTCCACACACTGTGAGCTCTGAGAGGGAAGAAGAGCTCTGTGAATGTTCTCCATGCACAATACAAGCTCCAAGAGAAAGGAAGCACTTGCAAGTGCTGCTATGGGCTTTGTGAGCCTACTAAGAGCTCTGAGAACCCTTGCTAAACTCAGGAAACAAATATTACATCAGTGCCTCTATTTTTCCAACTCACTGCATCCTTGCATCTCTGTTCAACCCACCCTTTGAAGGAGAAAAGAACTTCACAAAACAACAATGTTCCCAGTCTGCAGTATTCAGTTACAGCAACAGAAAAGGGACTAAGACAAGCCCTTTGCAAAAAATTGGGGCTACAGGAAAAAGTTACTTTTAACTTTCTGTAACATAAACATTCAAAAATGCTATTTTGTTGTTTAATTTCAAATGAAACTTATTGATTCATGTATTTGGGAAGTAAGTTTATCTTCCATTACATTTGGGTCCATGACCACAAATGATGGGAAAAGCCCTCCCCACAATCTTTCTGACTCATTACTTGTTCAAAATTTCTTTTTTTCTTTTGTAGTAGATTTTCTTTTCTGATTGATTTTGCCTCTATTATAACAAAAGGTTATTTCCACATGGTGTAGAAAATAGCTGCTAAGAGAATTATTTTAGTCCATCTTGGTAATCATAATACACACACACACACACACACACACACACACACACACAAAGATTTCTTATATTTTCTTTAACTCTTTAAAAGATCCTGTTGAATTCTTCTTGACTTGCCACCCCTCTGAAACAATCAATATTACAGGAGTACTAAGAATGGCCTAGACTGAGAAACACGTCCAGTTTTTGATCAGAGATAATGGGACACCATAACTGAAAAATCCACCTCTACTCCTCAATATTTTGTGGGACATATTGATAAGAATTATAAGAAAATTGATAATGGCTATTGGTGGGCAAATTGCATTAGCTATCACCTGTATATAACATGTTTTTATAATGCACTTGGTTCAAGCTTTCCTAATCATTTACTGCTCCCTCCCAAAAGAATAATTGAAGGAAAATGATACTGTTCTTTTATTGTGATGGCTGAACACTCATATTCTAAGTAAATATTTGTAAAATGAATAAATCAGTAAATTAATTGTCTTTTTTTTTTTTCCACAGAAAGGGAATATTAAAGATATCTGGCCAGGGACCAGCAGTTAGCATAATGGCTGTGTCGCTGGACTCCCATGTAGTCGACCGTGGTTCGAGTCCTGGACCCAGTGGCTTAAACTCACACTGGGCATGTGTGTGTGTGTGTACCCAAGATCCAGAGAGGAGAATGAAGGAGAAGGGATTGTAGCGTGGCCATCCCCCCTGGGAGTGATTTCTTGCTTTCTGTCTCTCTTTCTGGTGAGTGCATGCACCCTATAGCAAAAAAAACTCTCCAAAAGAAAAAAAGAAAGAAAGAAAGAAAGAAAGAAAGAAAGAAAAAGATAACTGGCCACAATATCTTTTTTTTTATAATAACAAATGTTTGTCTATACTACATGTTTTATGGCTGACTCCTATTCATTATAAAAAAAGAAGTCTAGATACAGTTATTTCTCAGTGATTGACTCCATGTCTTCCCTTAGCTACCAAATATTTGTAAATGCTCAAGGCTCTTATGCAGAATAGAGTAGTATTTGCATGTAAGGTACACCCATCCTTCCATGTACCTTAAATCATCTCGAGACTGCTTACTCTGGATGTACTGTTACCCAACCAAAGTTGAGGTAGACTGTTCAGGATGAGGAAATGGTCGCTCACTGCTTATAGAAAAGCCGACTCTGACCCACGAGGTGTGCCAAGGAGGAAGGTTTTATTAAAGGTGACATCTCCCTGGAGACAGAAAATGGGTTTGCTCATAAGACTTTCTCCCAGAATGTATTTGAGGATGGGCTTTGGTAGAGAAATAATTCCCACTCAAGTGCTCCATTAAGTCTGTGTATGCAAATAAAGATCTAAAACATATGCAGCTCTGGACAATTCAAGCAGCAGTTCTACTGGTTCATTACTGACTGGGACTGATCTGATTGGCTATGCTGCTGGCAGCCAATATCCATATTCCATCCCTGCAGTGAAAGTCAGCCTTAGGTCACTCAGCCTTCCTTGCCCATGAGCCCTTCAAATAGATCCACAGGACAACTATCATTACCAAGTCTCTCCCATTGAGGCTAGTCCTGAGTGATAACAATACTACCTAATACAGAGTAAATGCTTTGTAAATCATTGTTATCTTGTATTGTTTAGGATGTAAAAACAAGAATAAAAAAATCTGTACATCTTCAGTACAGATGCAAACATTTTTTACTCTTTCTAAATATTTTCAATCAGCAAATGATTGAACATACAGATGCAGAACCCATGTATAGGGAGAGTTGACTCTTAAAAAGTTTTCTAAAAAGCCAAATGAAGAAGAAAAGAAACAAATGATATTATTCATATACATAGAATTTGGGACAAGAAAAGTTCATAAGTCATAATAATTTTGTTCCAACAAGTCATGAAATACCTCTTGATTGCCAACAATGGTCATTGGTTAATTTCCTATGAAGCAGGAAATATTAAATCCCTGTTAAATATTTCTCCTACTGGTTTTGTCAAGAAGATAACACAAATCCTCAATAACTATATACATTAAAAAAGTTATTACAGATATATTTAATAGTGGAAAGCACATTAGTACACATTTGTTATTGGCAAAATGCAAAACAATTTTGAGTCGTAAATCTACCCTGCTACTTCTTATGTTACTATTTCTACTGGGACTCTCATAATTTAGTGAACATCTATTTGATAACCTTTTAGCCAAAGAAATATATTATGTGCCATGCTAAGTGTATTATAACCCAGAAGTGGAATGTTTTCCCTGTGAGGATTCATTTAAATAATTTTGTTGTCACCACAGGGGGGTTTTTATTTTTTCTTTCTTTTATTCAAAGCTGGTTTTGCAGAGCATTGGTGACCATAATCCCTAAGGAGAGATAAAATGTGTTAAGGAAGAAATGAACACCTGCTGGAGTTATTTTTGTTTTGACTAAAGAGGCACTTTGATATTCAGCTAGAGGGAGGAATATGCTAGCAGAAGAATGTGTGCAGTGATTAAAACCATGTTTCCATACCAGTGGGGGTTCCATACACGCTTTATCACTGTTTCTGGAGGTAAAACAAGAAGGTGTGTAACCTTTGTATCCCACTGTCACACCATTAATCTCACCCAGAATGAAGACAGAAGGTCCCAGTATGTGGTGCCCATAGAACAGATATATTTTAATAGACCAGGGCTTGATGCTATCACAAACACTGGCATTTGCCAAGTTTAACATGAAATAAAATCTAATCTTACAAAATAACTGAAATAGAACAAAATGAATAAAACATCTGTTTTCCAATGATTTTGAAAGTTTGTAAAATGAATGGACTACTTCCTAACTCAATCAACTTATCTATAGTTCATGATCTGTAATGCCATTTCTGAAAAATACAGCAGGTGGCATGGTGGTTGGGATGCTGGCCTCCCACATGGCTGAGAGTGGTTCAAGTCCCCGACCTGGTGGCTTGCATTCTCATTGTCTCTCTCTGGTGATCACATGTGTTCTGTAGAAAATTAAAAGATAATAATTATGATAAATACAATTAAACAAATAATTATTTAAAATATGCTAAAATCCATTTTAAAGAGATTAGCTTTTAGTTAGATGATGTTTTTCTAGAAAGAAAAGTGATTTTCCTAGACATTTTTTTGCTACTTGCTTGCTCAGAAATAAGTAGTCTGGCACATGTGTGAACACCTAGTTTTGTACGTCCGGTAAATTATTGGAAGTATATTAGCATGTCATTATTTAGCATATAACTAACACAGGGTATCTATTGAGAGAAAGCAACTTTTTGAAAAGACCAACATTTTGGCAAGTACTTAACTTACAAGGTCTTTGATATTATTTATTCATTATGATTGTAATTTCTCTCTGTATTTTATTTTTAAAAATTTTATCAGAGGGTTCCTGTGCTCACTGGAGAGAAACAGAGAGACAGAGAGAGAGGGAAAGCAAGAAAGCCCCTATCTTCTCCTTCCCCCATCTCCTCCTCCCCTATCTTCCCCCCTCCCATGGGGCATGGTCGTGCTACAGTATCTTCTCTTTCATCTTCCCCTCCTTTTGGGATTTGAGGCATGCACACACATGCAACTGGCATAGTTCTCATGCCAGCAGGTCTGAAACAACCTGTGTGGTCACCATGTGGATAATGCCCATAACCAGCAGGCCATGAGGCTAGCCCAGAATTTTCTTTCTTTCATATTTCCATTGATGTAACCAGGCTACTTGATAAACTAAGTTTCATGGTGAAATATGTCTATCTGTAATTTATGTGAGAACTGGTAGAGTCAAATTAGCAGGAGTGTGGGGGGCTCACTAATTAGAGAGTTCAGTGGAGAGTGGGGTGCTTTTGCATATGGCAGTTGCTGCGTCTTAGGAAAAGCTGATGGAATGTGGTTTTTGAAAAGTCCAAGCACAGCTGAGCCAGTGTGCAAGGGAATTTTGGTGTTCACTGTTTGAATCATACTTTGGTAGAAATGCAATGAGACCGATGTAGACACCACAATGATGACGTACTAGCTGATAACAAGGAATAAAACTGTCGTATCAACCAGACTATTCATATCATCAAATTTCAAGAGGGGGACAAACATAATCAGTAAGAACGGTTTTGATTTGCTGTGAAAATTCAGGCACAGAGATAGGAAATCCTTAAAAATATATAAAGAATACGTTCTCAGAAAGCAGATTTTTGTGGAAATTAGAAACTGCATCTTGAATACAGACTCAAAATAATTAGAATTGGTTGTCATGAATGTTTAATAACATCAGGTTAGGTCAGCTAGCCATAGATATACTGTCATGTTAATAAGTACTAAATAATATGTATTGTCTCCTATGAATTTTATATTTAACTGTGTCCTGTAATAACCTGGGCATGTGAAGGGATAGATAATCAAGTTCCCATGCATAATAGATATATATACTTTCTTAGGTAATAGCTAAATTAAACACTGAAGGCAGTGTCTCTGAGAATCTAAATGCTTTTTCTCCTTTTAATATTTAAAATATATCCTTTGAGTTTTTGGTTTGGTTTTGTTTGGTTTGGTTTCTGTTTTTTTGTTTGTTTGTTTGTTATTGGTCACATGCACTTGCCAGGGAGAAAAAAGAAAGTGAGAAATCGTCCCCTCAGGGGGAATGGCCCCAGTCTGCAGTCCCTTCTCCACCATTCTCCTCTCCAGATCTTGGGCGTACATGCACATGTGCCTGGTGTGATTTTGAAGCCATCACAACCCGGACTCAAGTGGCCAATAGGCAATGGGGGATCCTCCACACTAACTGCTGGCTCCATCCTTCAGTTTTATGTTAGCTTTTTTAGTAGAATCCCCTTGCCCAGGAACTCTCTTTCTTTCTATAGGCTGATACTAAAATTTAATCCTCAAAAGACAACCTTATCTTCCTCATTTTCTAGCTTCCCAGCAACCTACTAAACACCCTCTTGCATGCTAATGAAACCAATGCTTTGATCCATTTCACAATGACAGGTATCTCATGTCAGTCTTCATCTAGTGAGTGGTAGAGATAGGATCTTCGACTTATAAACAATATATGTTATTAAATGCTGCCTTGATAGAGTTAACTGAATGATAATGAATGGCTATTGTTATTTCCCTTCTCGGTCCTATGTTTCTTGGAATGATTCATTTTAGTGTTTTTCAGAGTACCCAGAATTTTTCTTGCCTTGAGTGTACATTCAAAAAATGGCTACAGAACTCAATTAAAAACCAATTGAACCATTGTTTGCCATTGCCAAAAAATGAAGGAAAGACATGTTCTTTTGGCTATGTGATATTTCATAAAAAGGAGATGAAATACAAATCAGACTTCAGCATAGGCAGATTAGATCAGAATTTAGACAATATGGTTAAAATATACTTTCAAATAGGCAAGAGTAGAAAGATCTAAGTGGCCCCAACAGGTAAGTTAATAATAGAAAAATGAGGTTATATACAAAACAGAATATTCTTTAGCCATTCAAAAGAATGAAATCTGTCCTTTCAGGAAGTATAGACAAATTTGGAGGACCCCGTGTTACCTGAAATAAGCCAAGCATGGAATTGCTGCATGGTCTAAGCAACAAAGCTGACCTCACAGGTGTAGAAAGTAGAACAGTGGTTGCTTGAGACTGAAAGGATGGGGACTAGGATGGGTAGGGGGATGTTGTTAATATTTATCCAGTTATGGTTAGGAGGAATAAAGTCTAGTGTTCGAGTACTGTAGGGTGACTATAGCTGGGAATAACTTATTGTACAGCCCAACATAGCTATAAGAAGGTATTCTGAGTATTTTTAACACAGTCATGATAAATGTTTGCGCTGATACATATGCTAATCACCCTGATTTGATCATTACACATTGTACTCAGGCGGCAAGAAACTACCCTTCACCCTATAAATATGTGTAATTATTTTCCATCCATTAAAAATGATAAAAAAATTTAAATGAAAGAAGGACGATGTCTGTTACTTGGAGTTTCAGGGTGAATACAACTTAGCAATCTTTATATAATGTCTTGGAAATATCTATATATGCATATATGTGTGTGTGCGTGTAACATTCTGGAAATATCTGTCCCTGTGAAAAGTCTTGTTTCAGGTTCCCTAGGTTTGTATGAGACTGGTTTATAAAGTATCCAAAATGGCATACCAAGAAATTGCAATCAATATGCCCTCCTTCATAAAGATTTATCTTTGTGATTATTGAAGGTAGCTTAGCATTGAGACATTGCGAATCAAGAAAGGGACAATGATTTAGAGTGAAAACCTTTTGATTATGTTAACCATCAGGAAAGTTTCAGAGTGAGAAGTATGATAAATGACTGCTACCCAGTTTTATCCACAGTTGACCTTTTTTATGCGCTGCAAGAAAATCCAGAAGAAGCTGACTCCCACAAAGTACAGCTCTCTGCCAGAAAATTTGAATTTCATTTCCTGAAATGCTATTGGAATAAGGCATATCTTCGTTGTGAAAGGATTTCTCATTGTAGCTGGACAAATGTGCTAGAGTGTAACATTCAGCAAAAACAACTTCTGATGTTTCAGATCTGGCTTCAGAAACCACTACATGTGGCCTTGTATCACCTCATCTACTGTGAGTTGCAAACCCCCAGAATCTTGTTCCACAGGGGGATCATGTCACTTGAGCTAACTACTGTGGCCACAGAAAATTCCATAAAAGACTTGGCGACAGCAAGAGGTTCTCAAGGCGAGGTGGTGCTGGAGTTTTACTACCTTAACTGGGTCTGCATAATAAAACCATTACGGAGCCACTGTAAATATTGTAAATCAGACATTCTCACCTATAAAAGTTCCTAATGAACTGTACATAAATATCAGTAAAATATATGAATAACAAAACTCCGCAAATACAGGCTGCATATTAATGAAGACGGAAGTTTATTTTTGACTTCTCCAGGGTGCAGCTTAAAATGCTGTTGCCAGCAGGAAAAAAACTCAGTGATGAAAACTAATAGAGAATCGAGAGTCAGAAAGCAGTGAAATCTCATTTTAGAACCCCGTCACTAACTTAGAGCAAATGGTTGCATCAGTTTTTCCAGAATAGGATTTATGAGCTTTCTTCTTCTTTTTTTTTAGTTATGCAAATTTCCTTGAGACCCTGAAGCAGATATGGGTTTGTTGCTTATCTGGCAGTATTTTCCCCCTTATTCCCTTTATATAAAATGTTGAATTTTTTTTTTTTAAGCATCAATCCTGAATTCTCGGCTATGTCTGTTTCTCAGAAGTAAATTCAAATGAATCTGTTCTGATCACGTAATCTCCTTTCTTTTGCCAGTGGTTAGTGTAGGACTGGTTCAAGAACCAAATTTAGTGCACCATGTGTGCAGGGATTCTTCCCAGCAGAATCATGTAAACATAAAGATTGAGTCAAGGAGATCCATGGTCCATAGCTCGTATGAGGGGACTTAAAAAATCGTGTGGAATTCAAATATGAGTTTGCTTTGGTACAAAACGTTTTGAAAGCCTGGCATGATTTTTCCATAATACACATTTTCCATGAAATTTTAAAGACCCTTTAATGTTTGGTAACTATGACCAGACGCGTTTTTGCATAAAATCGCACTGGACTTCCCCATGGGCCAGTGTAGTTCGAGTCCCAGATTCAGTGGCTTGAAGCTTACACTGGGTTCATGTGCGTGTGTACTCAAGATCCTGAGAAGAGAGTGGAGAAGGGATTGAGAAATGTCCATTACCCCTGGGTGGAAGAGAGGTGTTTCTTTGACAGGTGCATGCACATTATACCAAAAAATCATTCTAAAAATAAAAAAAACAGTACAAACAACGATAACTGACTGAAAAAAAATCCGTTAGATCACACTAATACATAGAAAAATGTAAGTACCTCAGTATATTTTTAAAAAGTAAAATATTTGCTTTACAGTGACATATCAATGAATAAATACCGGATGAATGCTGCAATTAGAAAATCACAGATTAGAAATTATCATAGTAATTACTGTTTTAGGAAGTAACAGTGAATATTAAAATAAAAGGATATAAGTCTTATAAAATGTATTTTTAACTCATCAAATAATTTTCACCTACTTATTTGTTAATGTGAACAAAGTCATTATTTCATTTTATTTCTCTCTAGAGAGGTTTTTGCTACAGGGTACAAGTGCTCATTGGAGAGACAGAGAGACAGAAAGCAAGGAATAATCCCCTAGGGGCTATGCCTTCGCTGCATTTCCACCTCCTCCATTCTCCTCTAGGGATTTTGGGCATGCACGCACACGTGCCTGGTGTCAATTTCAAGCTACTGAGTCCGAGACTCGAACTATAATTGACTACACGGTAGTCCAACAACATAACCATTACACCATCTGCTGGTCCCAAAGTAGCTAGTAAGTATACAGTGGAGAACAATTACAGATACTTTTGTAACTTAGAGATGAAGTTAACTTCAACCCAGCATCATATGTCTGTCTTGACATGAAGAACTGAAAACTCAACAATCCTTCCACCCTCCAGAGAGAAATCCATTATGTGAATGTAACTATGAGGCAGCATCACACCAGCCTGAACTGAGGAGCGCCATACAAAGTTATTGCATTTTCAGATTATTCTTCATATTTTACACAAAGTCTTTATACTGATGTATACAATATATACATTTTTTACAACAGAAAACTTTACATTATTTTTGTCCATTAAATGTTCCCTCCCTTTGTACCTCACTCCACCTTCTACCACTCAAAGTTACTTTTTTTCTTTTAATTTGTTTGTAAGAGTTTGCAAACTATGATTATCCCTAAGTGGATAATTTTTTTTTCAATTTTAATACATTTGATTTTTAAAAGTTAAAAACCAAATGAGGTGAGCAGATGAATCTTTAGCATTTGGGAAGGAATATGAGGTTAAACACACAAGAGGTTATAGGCAGGAGGCATCTATTTTAGATGGGCGGTCAACAAAGGAGGAAGAAACAATACTGATGATGAGTTTTAAGAGTTGATGAGAAATTAGTTTGCAAAGAGTAGAATAGCTTTCCAGATGGAGAGGCAGGCATTTGCAAAGGGCTGGAGGTAAGAGAAAACTTCACAGATTTCCAGAATGAAAAATTTAATATAGCTGCAGCCAAGACGAAATGGAAGTTGGAGAGAAAGTTTGATCAGTGCGTACACTCCAATTGTTGAATTCTGCAGCAGATCTAGTGAGGTCAGACTGACTCTGGGAATTCATCAGCAATGACACCATTTCTTGGTTTCTTCTCATTCCTTCTTTTGCTTCTGTCTTACTCTTACCATTTATTTCTGTGAATTTCCCCCTAAGTAGCCACATACACCTGGATCCTTTGCTCAACGTCACGTTTCAAGTCCACTGTCTAAAATTAGAAAGAAAAAGAGCAGTTCAATATTGTTTTTGAAGTATTATTAAGTGTCAGAGAACATTCTATGATTAATGAATCACAGACTTCTTAACGAGAAGTCCATAGTGCGCTGGCTTATAGTCAAAGGGTCATACAGCTTTACAACAAAGAGAAGCACCTTTGAAATCAACGAATGCAAGCTTCTCATTTTACCAATAAAGAGAGGTTCAAGCAATTTGGGAATTCCTATCAAGAGCTTGTCAAAAAGGTCGTATTTTATGACCCTGTAATCCCCTTTATTATGGGATATAGCCTAGGTAAGCAGTGATAAACTCAAAGATTTATGTCTAGAGATTTTCATCTGACTATTATATAGAACAGTAAAAATTGTGGAAGCCATCTAAATGTCCAAAATATGAGAAAGGGTAAACACATTACAGACTATGTATTGATATATTTATTCACATAATAAAAAGGTGCTTTAAAGTAATATTTAAGAGATATGAAAGGGCTCACAAGTTGAAGTGGAAAAAAGAGCATAAATAGGCACATTCATTAGGGGCAAAGAATAGAAGGAATATATCAAAATATTAATAGTGGTTGTCTCTGGGTGGGTGATTTATATTTTCTTTTTAGACCATTATTCATTTTCAAAACTTTCCAGAGAAAGTATGCATTACTTTTATCAGTATTTTGGGGGGGCAAAAAAGTGGCTATAAATTGAGTTTTATTGAATTAAAATGATCAAATATTCCTATGCGACCTATCCCAAGGTCAAATAGGCATATTACCCAGGACTGGAAGCAGAATTTGAGCATTGTAATTCTTTTTTCTTTTTCTTATCAGAGGATGCATGTGCTAACCAGAGAGAGACAGAGAGATAAAGAGAAAGAAGGAGATGGTCATGCCAATCCCTTTTCCATTCTCCGTGCTATTTGGATTTTGGACACAAGCACACTTGTGAGGTGCATAGGATACTTTTAGTGGACTAGAGAAGGTTCAATGTCATGACACAGGTGGGGCTTATGTTAGGGATCTAGTCTTTCAGAGCTGGAGTTTCCACTTTCCTCCTTCTCTCTTCCTCCTTTTGCTTTCCCTTCCTCATTCACTCTTGCTTCAAGTCCCTTCTGCTTGTCTTCTATACCAAGCTGCTCTGCGCAGAAAAAGAAAGAAATCAACAAAGGGACATATCACCAGTACTTTTTCTAACAGGTAACTTGTAGGCATCTTGAAAAAGGAATAGAACATTATTCTCCAAGTAGCTCAAAGAGGCTGCCTTATTCAAGTAAAAAAGCCACTGGTTGCGGGAACCAGCAGTTAGCGTAATGGCTATGTTGCTGGACTCCCACGTAGTCGACCACAGTTCACATCCCGGACCTGGTGGCTTAAAACTCACGCCGGGCGCGTGTGCGTGCGTGCCCAAGATCCCGAGAGGAGAATGGAGGAGAAGGGATTGCAGTGTGACCATCCCCCCTGGGGGGGTGATTTCTCACTTTCTGTTTCTATGTCTCTCTCTGTCTGTCTGGCAAGCGCACGCGCCCTCGAAAACCTCTCCAAAAAAAATAAATAAATAAAAGCCACTGGTTGGTAGAAATATGAAAGGAGGAGCCAAGTGATTCTCTTCCTAAGTGTTTTTCAAATCATTCCCTGGGAAGGACACAGATATATCTACATAAGCACCAAGAAGCTTAAGGAAAGAAATGAAAACTTTTCTGATGGGTTATGTTTTTTTTAAATTATGTTTTCTCTTAACATTCACGCATTTTTGAGGAACAGTTTAAGTGGAGCTCAGTAGCACATATCTGAATACTTAATGACTATACATGACCATAGATCTCACACCTAGAGAAACACACCTTTACAGTGACTTGGAACAACAGGTTTGAATTTAAAATTTCTGTGACCACTTGAAAGATCCAGTCCCCAAGGTCACCTCATCCCCTTTCTCTTCCTAAGTGCAGTCCAGAGCTTACAAGGAAGGATCTTGCACACCCACAGTGGACACCAGGCCAGGTATCTAAATTCCATCCATGCCCTATCAATGTCTCTCCTTGGTTCTTTCATGGTCGAAGGGTTTGAACATGCCTGACATGATCTGCTTTTCAGAAGGTGACCAGGCTGTTTGGAAAGTGATTTGTGGGAGTCCAGACATGCACACTGTGATTTTTGGGTCCTGTGAACTCCTCTAACCACAGGTGAGAAATGACCAGTACAGGGGCCATGTAAGTCTCTGTAACGTGTGGGACTCAGGGCAGAGTGATCGGTCTGAGTTTACAATTTAGTCTCTCAGGAAAATTACCAACATCCTTTTCTGCCTAGGTCCATTGACTCCCCTCTATCCTACATAGTTGTGTTTTTAGGTTTTCCCCTGAAGTTGCAACATATTTCAAAACTGTATTATACTATCACAACCATAATTGGCACAAAGCACTGATTATATGTGGAATTTCCTCATTTTACTTATATTCATTTATGCATGTGAATTTAGTTTAGTAAGTTTTATCCCATGCATATTAGTCTGCTGGGACAAGTACAAAGATACCATGGGCTGGACTGGGTAGCACAAAGAATAGAATTCTTTTTTCTTTCTTTCTTTCTTTCTTTCTTTCTTTCTTTCTTTCTTTCTTTCTTTCTTTCTTGCTTGCTTTCTTGCTTTTTTCTTTCTTTCTTTCTTTCTTTCTTTCTTTCTTTCTTTCTTTCTTTCTTCTTTCTTTCTTTCCTTTCTTTTTCTTTTTTTAAGTTCTGAAAAGTCAGCAGTCCAAGGTCAAGGTGCCTGGCTGGCAGAGGGGTGCCTCATTGTTGTACCCTCACATGACCCTTGCTCTACACATGCATGGAGGGGGAGGGAGAGAGAGAGAGAAAGGAATAGTGAGAGAGAGAGAGAACTAGAGCAAGAGAGAAAGAATAAGAATGAGAGATAGAACAGGCTCTGGTGCCCATTTTTCCAACAAGGACTCTAGTCGTATCAGATTAATGCCCTACCCTGATCACCTCACTTACCCTAATCACCTGGTTAAAGTTTCTGTCTCCAAGTACAGTCACACTGGGGACTAGGGCTACAACATAGGCATTTTGGGAAGAAACAGTTTAGTCCTCACTAACATGTGTGGGATCCACAACATATATCACCACGCCCATAAAGATACTAACAATTTCCTTACCATAAACATTGCTTCCGGTTCCTTTGATAACTGCAGCTATTTCCCTCCTGACATGCGCTCCATCAACCACTATTCTGTTTTTTGATTGTATAATTTTTGACATTTCAAAACGTTATATAAAGGGAGACATACAGCATGTAACCTTTTGAGTTTGACTTTATAACATTCAGCATAATTCCCTGGAGACTAACTAAAGTTGTGCACACTGATAACTTACTCCTTTTTGTTGCGGAATTGTAATCCCTGGTCTGTAGATACCACACTGTTTAATCTTTCATCCATGGAGAGATGTCAGGACTGTTCCTAGTTTGGGGTTACAAATAAAGTTATGCCCCTTCATGCTCAGGTTTTGAGAGGGCATGAACTTCTCTTTTTCTGACATACAAGCACATATGAAGTTTCTGGGTTGAATGAAAATTGCATGTTTAATTATATAAGAATCTGCAACAGTGTTTTCCGGAGTGGCCATACCATTTTACATCCTCACCAGCAAGGCAGTAGAGATCCAGTTTCTTCACAACCTCACCAACATTTGGTGTTGTCTTTATTTCTTTACACGTTCTGTTGCATATAACTCAAGGCAGTGGTATCTTACTGGTTTTAAATTTGCATGTAACTGATGGTTAATGATAGTGAACATCTTTTCATGTGTATTTCTACCACCTCGATATCCTCTGGTAAAATGACTGTTTTAGTCCTTTGTTCATTCTCTAGTTAATCGTTTATTTGTTATTACCTCTTCATTTAATGGTGCTTACTATAGTCCAGATTTTAATCTTTTCTAGGGTATTTGAAGTGCAAGGATTTTTGTGAGTACTTATTTTCCATTATTATGTCTTCTAGCTGGATCGATTCTTTTCTCTTTATGCAACTTCTGATCTTCATTGTTCTAATATTTCATCTGTTTACTTAATACTTCATTTTTTCTTTTTGGAGAGGTTTTCGCTATTGGACACGTGCACTCGCCAGACAGACAGAGAGAGACAGAGAGACAGAAAGCGAGAAATCACCCCCCAGGGGGTATGGTCACGCCGCAATCCCTTCTCCTCCATTATCCTCTCAGGATCTTGGGCATGCACGCACACGTACCCGGTGTGAGTTCTAAGCCACCTGGTCTGGGACGTGAACTGCAGTCGACTACGTGGGAGTTCAGCGACATAGCCATTACGCTAACTGCTGGTTCCCCCAACACTTCATATTTGCATGGGTATGTATTTCCATTCATTTGTTTCAACTTACTTGTGTCATTGCAATTTAAAAATAATTATTTATTTAATTTCATTTATTTTTATTTGTAAATCTGAAATAGGGCCAGCATATGAGAGAGAGAGAGAGAGCCACCAGGTCTGGGATTCGAATCACAGTTGGCCATGTATTCCAAACATCAAGCTGCTCGTCATTTAATGTGACGTGTATTTCTTGGAAACATCGTACATATTGTTAGGTCATTTTAAAATCTATTATATCAATCTCTGTTCTTTGATTAGTGGATTTAGACAGCCTGCATTTATTTTATTCATTTATTATTTGAGACAGGGTCTGCTGTGCTGTGATCCTCCTGCCTTAGGCTCTGAGTGGGTGAGACTACAGCTGGGCATGACATCTCTGGCTCTTTTATAAATGTGGACCAGACCAGCCTCAAGCTCAAGATCCTTCCTTAGCTTCCCAGAGTTGCTGAGGTTACAATAGCACACCACCATGCCTGGACTTAAGTTGGAGTTGGACTGCTTTAACTGATTTAGTGTTGCCCACTCCACTCTTCTTGCACAGGATGGCTTTGGCAATACAAGGTCTTTTATGATTCCAGACATATTCTGTGATTGTCTTTTCTAGATCTGTGAAGACTGTCTCTGATCATTTGAGTGGAATTTGGCTAAATATGTAGATTAAGTTGGGTAGAATCCTGGCATGATTTTTCAAGCCGTCAGAGTCGGGACTGACACTGCACAGTTGGGTACGTGGGATCCAGTGCCTTAAACTCCATGCCACTTGCTGGCCCTTGAATGACTTCTTCAAATACGTCTTTCATTTCTATCTTAATCATTTCCTGCCATACTGTTTATCTACACCCTTGACTTTAGCATTTCAATACTTACAAATTGTATTGAGTACACTCAATACAACCTGTGAGAAAGACAGATGGCATTGAAGATGAAAGAGTCCTGTCCCATTTTCTTGAAGTGAAATGGGATGGTATGTGTTTTTATCAGAAAACACCACGGCATAAAGTCTTTCCCATAACTACCTGTGTGATGGGGACATAATTTCTTTTTGTCTGGAAAAAATGTAGTCACACATCACTATTGAGTCTGAGAAAAATCATTCAGAATATCATCATTTAGAAATATATATTCTGAAATTACACTTGTGTGATCAATTTAACCTTTTTTTAAATCTAGACATAGTATTACTGTCTTTTTGCATTCATCTTCTGATCCATCTAGATATAATAATATGTCTTCTGAAAATTAATTTTCTTTGATTTTAGGAGAAGAAAATAATGACTGTAAATTTTTACTGTGCTCAATGAAAGCTAGGAAGCAGGTAAAAATGTGGTCTTTTCAATCTTCTTTTAGTTTTGTGAAAGTTGATGTAATACTTTAACCTATGAAATAAGGACACTGAAAGAATTTGCTTGACTGACATTTTATTTCACTGTCATGTCACTCTTCTAAAGGTTGATTCTGTGTCATTTCTCTGGTCCTCGGGGACTACATCATTTTTATTATTATTTTGTTACTATTTTCACTTATTTTACCACAATTGAGAGTACTTTATGAGTAATAATTACACAGGAACAGTAATGATTAATAGTAATGGTCAGGAGCTTAAATGGCAATAGGCTGATGAAACAGAGAAGGTTTTAAGGTAGAAAAATATCACTAAGATCTCATAATGTATCTTGGATTTATACAAGGTACAATGAATCCTACGTTAATTGCAAAGTGGAATTAATTTCATTCTATTAAAAATAAGTTTAAGGTTTTCAAAGGCCTCTATGAAAGAATTAAATTCATAAAATATGTATCCCTACATGTGGTAGGAACTGCTCAAAAAAGGGACAGAAAAAAGTAAAATTGGGCCTAATGGATCTTGATGTTACCTGGAGAATTAATGTGGATATGATCTTTTAAATGACTGGCAGTTGCAGGATGGATACAGGAGACTGCACCAAAAAAACTTACCATGAGGAATGGGAGTCAATAAATTATGACTTACATTTGAGTCTGAACTATAGAGTAGAATAATAGTCTTCAAACTTTTTTGAGAAGTTTGACAAACCATTTACCCCACCCTCCTGAGCATTGTGAAATTGTCACACTTAATTTTAAATCGTATGTCAAATAGTTCAAATGATGTAAATGTTGGAACATAGTAAAAAGCTAACAGTTTCAAGTACAGGTATTAGCATTATTTTTCGGTTCTACCCAATGGAATATGAATGACACAGAGATTTGATTCTTACTCTCCGCTTTAAAAATATGGGAAATCTCTCCCTTGATATTGGAAAATGATACTTCTTTCTTTTCCTTTAATTAATCATTCCTATTCATTGTCCAGACAAAATTTGGTTTCAATTTTATGCTTAAAGCTCTTTGGTTGATCATCATTTTATACTTCTCTGAAACCCCATATGAATATATATTTAAATTTATTTTAGAGTAGTTACCATTCTTGGGGCTGACAGGTGGCGTGGTGGTTAAGGGTGTTGGACTCTCACGTGGCTGACCTTGGTTCAAGTTCCGGATCTGATGGCTTGCTTTCTCACTTTCCCTCATTCTCTCTCTTGTTCTGTCCCTCTCTGGTCAAATTAAAATAAATAATTAAAGTAAAATAAAATCATTCTTTACTTTTTTTTTTCCTTAAAAAAGGAGTAGATTCTATTTTCTCAAGTCTCATTTTATTCCCTTCTAGACAGAGTAAATCTAAAAGAAGGGAATACTGATAATCAGTTTATAAAAACAACATACAGTGCTGCACATTCTCACAAACGTAAATAAAAACATCAAGATTTTTTCATGGTGATTCTCTTAATAATATATATAGATTTGGGATTTATATTATCTTGACTGTAATTGTATTGAAATATTTCTTTGGGAGGAAGGAGAATTTGGATTCATGTGCTTTTCAAACTATGCCTGGGGAATAGTAAGTACTTTCATTTATTTGGAACATAAAGAAAGAGTGATTGTTTGTAAGCAGAGTCCCGATGTAATCAGAGCTGTGCTTCCTAAGGTTGATTTAAGAAGTATAGTAAAGTGTCTTACGTTACCTTCTCAATACCAATCACTTTCTGTAGAGCAACTAATATTTGTTTGTAGTTCTATGTATATTTTTGACATGGAGATTTATATTAAGCCGAAGCATTCAATATAAACATTGCAGAGTAGCTATCTTGAGAAACTGAAAGATCTGTCTTAAATGTATACCACTGTAATTTAAATCAATCAGAAAATATTATCTAAACTATGGACAGTAGACTGCTCATGTCAGTAAAAGCCATATTCTCAGTAGTTCATTATTTTTGCTTCCATTTCAACATTTTAACTTTTTAAGAATTACTTTATTTAACTTTATTATTGTTATTTTTAAATATTTCACAGAGACAGAGAGAGAGAAAGTGAGAAAGCAAGCCTCCAGATCCGAGTCTCGAACCATAGTCGGCTATATGGGAGTACAGCACCTTTAACCACCACACCACCGGCCAGCCCCTCATTATAATTTTAACAGTATGATTGCTTAATAAGCCACTAATTCCTTTTAAAAATTTACGAAAGGGAAATGCAGTTATTGTTATTAAAATATTAATCAATATAGCTATCCTCAAGATTCCAGTGAACAGAGAAACAGAAATGTCAGCTGCCAGCTATTTCTAAATGATGTATAATAGCAATATTTACTTTTTTGCTTAACCTGCTAAGTTTGGCATGTACCCAGTCTGTTTTATTAGAAATCACTTTCTCTAATCTAAGGTACATATTGAGTTTTCATTTAATGAATTTGTTGTGGGGACAGCAGATGGTGTAATGGTTTTGTCGCTTGACTCTCACATAGTTGACCACAGTTCAAGTCTCGGACCTGGTGGCTTAAAAATCATGTGGGGCACTTATGTGTGTCCCCAAAGTCCCAAGCAAGAATGGAGGAGAGGGGACTATGGCATGGCCACTGCCCCCCGGGCGGGGGAGGTTCTGACGTTCTGTCTCTGTCTCTCTGGTGAGCACATGCACCCTATAGCAAAAATCTCTCCAAAAAATATATATATAATAATTGGTTGTGATACTCAATTTTATTTTGTAAGGGGAAATCTCAGGTAAATGTATGAATGCCTAAATTTTTGCATTTTTTAAACTGACTTGAATGTAGACATTGATGTTGTAATTTCAGAATTAAACTACATTTTCTTGTTATATATAGATGTACGATTTAGTAACCAAGTACTGTAATCTCCTATGGAGAGCAACATAAAGGCTCTACTTTTTGGAACATGTGAATATGCACCATGCGTGACTAAAGGCACTTTGCAGATGTCATTAAGGTTACAGATCCTGAGATGAAGAAATTACCGTTTACCCAGGTGGGCTTACATTGAATTAAGCATGTGGCTAATGTATTAGTATCCTGAGTCTGTGATAACAGTAGACCACAAAAGATACCAACAACAGAAACATATTGTCTGGCAGAGCTGGCTCCTTCTAAGGGGTGAAAGGGAGAATTTCTACCATGTCTCTCCTCTAGCTTCTGACAGCCTCGGGCATTGTTTTGCTTGTAGATGCCATTCCCTGTTTTCCCACCACCTTCCCTTTCGTGTCTGTCTCTGCCAAATTTCCTCTTTCTGTAAGGACACCACTCATATCCGATTAGGCCCGCCTAATGACTCCATTTTAACTCGATTACCTCTAAAAGAAAGGCCTTTCTCCAAATTAGGTCATGTTCTGAGGTACCAGGAGGTGAGGGCTCCAAAATACGTTTTTGGGAGGAATGAGCTTAACTCATCACAGCCTTTGTTATATTTTTATTACCATCATTCCTAACCTAGGAGATAAATCTGTTTTAAGTAGGCATGTCATGCCTCATACTGTTCTGTGTGTGGACCCCAGATGGTCAAAATCTGTATTCTGTGAAAGCTGCTAAGAAATGGCAAAAGATGAAAATTTCTTCCAGAAAACCAAACTCATTGTTCAAGAACTGGCTCGCAAACCTGCTCATTACCTCTGACTGAAGAAACAGTTTGTGGTCAAGGCAGCTCTGCCAAAGTCCAGTAGACTGTGTGATAAATGTGGTAAAGATTGAGGTTGGCTGAATTTTAATCAAAAGAACAAGACATTGGGGCTGGTTTTTTTTTTTTTTTTCTGTCTTCATTATTATTATTTTACTTAATGTAATGGTACAAAAACTGTTTCTTCAAATAGAAGGATGCTCAAGTTATTATATTAAATTTTATTTTGCTTTACCATAACACAGAGCCAGTCTCTCTCTGTCAGGGAAATAACCATTTCCATTTCGATTGTGAAATTTAATTGTGAAGTGCTATACAACAGTACTTGATAACCAATTCTTGCTAATACATACTGATAAATGATCTTGTTCCTGTTGTATTTTTTTTACAGCATTATTGAAATATGTTTCACTCACCATAAAATTTACCCATTGATGAATCATCAGATGATCTGGTGGTTAAGGTATCGGACTCCCACATGACTGACCACTGTTCAAATCCTGGATCTGGCAGCTTGGAAAATCACACTGGGAATTTGTGAGGGTGTGCCTCAAATCCTGAGAGGAGAATGGAAGGAAAGGGATTGCGGCATGGCCTTTTTCTTGGGGGGCAGGATGTGGATGGAGGAATTTCTCATTTTCCTTCTCTGTATTTGTCCAGTGAGCACATGTCCATTATGGCAAAGCCCTTAAAAAACTTACCCACTGAAAATGTAGAATTAAGTAGTTCTTAGTATTTTCATAGCTTTCTGCAATCTAGTCCAAAGTTGATTTTCAGAACATTTTCAACATCCACAGAAGAACGTCCATGCCCATTAGCATTTCTTCTCCATTCTCCTGACCTCCAGCCCCAGGGACCCGCCAATATGTTTTCTGTTCTTACAGATTTGCAGTTTTAGACATTTCACAATAATGGAAACATACAATACATCATCTTTTGAGTCCAACTTCTTTCATATGGCATAATTGTTACAAAGTTCATTCATGTTATAACATGAATCTGTGTTTCATTCTTTTTATTGTAGAATAAAACTTTGTTATAGGGCCCGCAGATGGTGTGGTGGTTAAGGTGCTGGACTCCCACATGGCTGACTCTCTCATCTCTGGTGAGCATGTGTCCTATACAAATTAAATGATAATAATAATAATAATAATAATAATAATAATAAATTAGGAATACATAGTTCTTTTAAAAAACAGTTATACTGGGTATACCTAATTTTGTTTTTCAATAATTGAAACATACGTATGCACTTTGGGTCATTAGGTGGGTCTTAAATGCTTCACTGTCCTTATAGAAGCAAGAGGGCAGGAGATTTGATACACACAGAAAAGGCAGAGTAGAGAAACTTCTGAAGATACTGGCTTTGAAGAGTGAAGTGATGCTATCTCAAGAAGAAGAATGGCAGTAGCCACCTGAAGACAGAAGGAATGAGGAATAGATTTTTCCTGTGAAGCCTCCAGTAGGAATAGAGTCTGATAAAACCTTTATTTGGCCCAGTGGAACTTATTTTAGACTTCTAGTCCCTGACATTGTGAGAGAATAAATTTCTGTTGTTTTAAACTACCTCGTTTGTGGTATTTTGTTACAGCAGCCACCTGAAACCCATACTAACAGTATCTGGAGAATGGCTCTCTGAGAAGGGGATATTTTCGCAAAGATCTGATGGAATAAGGGGTTATAGCATAAGGAGGCCAGCTGTTGGGGTTAGGGACAGATTGTACAAGACTTTTAAAAAGATTTTTAATCTTACTTTTTATTTTGGACTTGAGTTCACAGGGAACTGAGCAGTCTTGAAGAGAGTGGTTAGAAATATTACATGAAGAGGGAATTATATATGTAAAGTCTTGATAGCATGAAACATTTAAGAATACTCTAGGATATTAAAAGATTTAATATCGTTCTACATGCACCTATCAATTAGAAAGAGTTAAGCACAAAATATGTCCTTTGGTATGTGGTAATGTTAAGCCATAAAACATGAACACAGCAATTTCTTTTTAAACTTGGAAGTCTACTCCTTGCATGGAAGAAAAGTGATCCTATAACCTGTATCCAGATGATTAAGTGGTGTTCTTAAAAACTAAGGGGCTCGGGAACCAGCAGTTAGCGTAATGGCTATGTCGCTGGACTCCCACATAGTCGACCGTGGTTCGTGTCCCAGACCCGGTGGCTTAAAACTCACGCCGGGCGCGTGTGCGTGCGTGCCCAAGATCCCGAGAGGAGAATGGAGGAGAAGGGATTGCGGCATGACCATCTCCCCTGGGGGGTGATTTCTCGCTTTCTGTCTCTATGTCTCTCTCTGTCTGTCTGGCGAGCGCACGTGCCCTACAGTGAAAATCTCTCCAAAAAAAAAAAAAAAAAAAAAAACTAAGGGGCTCATCTTGGCAAGAAAAGTAGGAGTTATTCCTTCTGATTAGGAATTAAAGTGAAGCTGACATCTTTCCACATATTCAGCTGCGTTATGAGTCATTTCCATGGTGTACTAAAAAAAAAAATGCAATAATAAAGTGCTAAATTGAAAGGACACAACAATTCAAAAGCCATCTATCTGCCTATCATCTATCTAATGGTCACTGTATCTCAGACATTTCAGGAGATGAAGTTCTTGATCTATTTACTTTTTCTTGTATATATACCAGTAGTCACATATCTGATACGAGCTTCCATATAAATAGTACACATGTGAATAATACCAAAATATTTACAAGGTCTTAGTATAGGCCCTGCTCTTTTAAAGAACATCATATGTATTATTCAATCTGATTCCTATGACAATATAATAGGTAATATTTTGATATCAAAGATGAAGAAATTGTCTACATTTTATTTTCAGATTGGAAGAAGAGTACTTACTATATGTATGAAATTATTGGGAACCTAATTATTAGCTTACTGTAATATATATAGAATATAAAGGCTAAAATAAGCCTAAGGGTCAATTCTTATGGAGAAAATATTGGAATGTGGAACATATTAGGACCCACAAGAACAGGTCAAGGAGGTGAGTTCATGTCAGATATTTCAGTTAGAGATGCCAGAGCTACATAGAGTGATTATTCAGGTTCAGAGCTACAAACACAAGGTAAAACCTGATATTGGCAGAAGCAAATAAACTACCAAGAAAATAAGACTCAATGATTTTACAGGTGATAGAATTGAATTCCACTTGACTATCTCTTGTTCTTACAAGGTTTCTTTTTAATTGGTGGCAAAGAAATCTGGACCCCCAGAGTGTTCCCAGCATGAGAACTGTGGGTGAGAAAGGTCAATATGTAGATAGAGTGAATATTGATTCCAGTAGGGAGAACACGCTATCTACTCCAAAGAGTAAGGGATTTGATATAATACAACTGTCACCAGGTTGCTAGTTCTTTTTCTCAAGAAATGATCATAATGACAGAGCTGTTGTTGGTCTCTGTTGCTGGCAGGTGAAACTTTCAGGAAAGGAAAAGGGTCTTGCTATTGGGCTTAAAGTCAATGCACACACTCCTTCATAGCTCCATTGTGCCAGTGACGGCATGACACCACCTCAGGTCATTTCTTTCCCATACACTTCGGTCAAGTACATGGCTGGAAGCACTGATCACTGTACTCCCTTCAACACTGTACTCTAAGGCTATCCTAGACTGGGACTGTGGCTAGTCAAATATGAGCAGCAACTGCCCTTTTTTGTGTGTGTTCGTTTGCTATAGAACATGTGCACTCACTGGAGAGAGACAGAGCGAGTGAGAGAGAGAAGGAAGGTGAGAAATCACCCCCCAGGGTTGGAGGGTGGTCACACCACAATCCCTTCTCCTCCATTCTCCTTTGAGGATTTTGGACTTGTACACATATGTGCACATGCATTGCCAGTGTTATTTTAAAGTCACTGGGTCTGGGACTTGAACCATGTAGTCAACCATGTGGGACCCAGCTGCTTTAACCTCTATGCCACCTGCTGGCCCCACAGATACCCGTTTTTGGCTAGCAACAGCTTTTAGTCAGATGTAAATTATCTGTGAACCAGATCCATGTTCTTTCTTCCATCCTTTGGCTGAAACACATAGTTCAACCTCTATTTGTTTCAAGTATAAGGTTTGGTTGTAAGTACAAGTTGAAGAAGAGGCATCAGTATAATTAATAATCAGCAAGGTATCTACCATATCTCCCTTAACTATTCATGTAATGCACTTTTGGTTTTGAGAACTGTTCTGAACTAATCCTAAAGACCTCATTTTGTTACTCTATGGATCACCACTGTCCCCACTTAACCATATGCTTTTGTCAATTTCAAAATTTCCAGCTCGTGATGGGTCCTTCACCGCTATAGTCACTTCGTAACACAAGGTCAGCATCTTTTGTAGTTCTGATACCTTTTGAGTAAGACCATGGTCTGATTTCCATGACAGTCAGCAGATGTAAGTCCTAAGTCTCTTTAAACACTCAATCTACAAAAGTGGTCTTTTCATGATTTGCCCAGATTGGCAGGAAACTATCATTAGATTATCATTTTCAATGACAAGGTTTCCAATGCAGTTAGAATAAGCTAGTTCACTTCAAACTCCATTTAATTATCCCTGCCCATGTCTTTCAAGTACCACTGCTGCCATCTAACCTCATGGCCATTTTTTTTTTAATTTTATCCGTTAGCCAAAAATGGAAGCTTTAGTAACTGTGAAGTTATCATATTCCAGGTGTTAAGACCTCCCCACTAACAGGGGTGCCTAATATCCATTAGAAAGAGGAAGAAACCCATCCCACAACCCCATACTAAGGGCTTATATATCTTTATGAAACATTTCATATAGTGTATGTATATTTTTGTATATGCACACACACGCACCCTCAGAATGGGAGAGACAGAAACATATGTACTTATTTATTTTAGTTCCATGGAGAGTAGAGTCAGAGGCAGGGACCTTGTGTACTCTTGTCTTGTTAAGGAGTATCATTTCACACAGCAAAGCGGGAAAACAAGTGGAATGAAGCCTCCAAGGAGGAAAAGACAATGCTACAAAATTTATATATATATATATAATATATATATATGTTTTATATATAT
>NW_006159546.1:1467631-1546319 GCF_000334495.1 Tupaia belangeri chinensis | reverse complement strand
ATTATATATATTATATATTAGGTTCTTGTCCCACAGGGCACATGCATTCACCAGAGAGAGAAAAAGAGGGGGAAAGTGAGAAATCACCCCCCAGGAGTGATAGCCACTCTGCAATTCCTTGTTTTCCATTCTCCTCCTGGTGTCTTGGGCTCATGCACATGTGCCTGGCATGATTTGAAGCCACCAGGTCTGGGACTTAAGTCTTAGTTGGCCATGTGGGAGTTCAGCATCTTAACCACCATGCCATTTGCTGGCCCTGCAAGAATAAATTTTCAAGCTGGTGACTCTAAGGTGAGAAAGATTGTTCTTCTCTCTGGAAGTTTTCCCATAATCCTCAATACAACATTTTTAAACTGCTGATTGAAGGGGGCATAAGAAGAAAAGGGACATATTTATCTACCAGTTCAGCATTAGACTCAAAAGAAGTTAACTTTATGGGATGACATATGGGGCCCTGAAAAATAAAAACATACCAGTGTCATCAGGCGGACCTCAGATGAGACAAAGTGTGCTCGAGGACTAGTTAGGTTAAGCGCTTCCAGGAAGTGCCTGTAAGAAGCTGGTCGTGACACAGAGCTGTCACTGCAGGGTCCGTGGAAACCGGAGGGCTGCTGTCCAGAGGCTCTGAAGCTGTAATATGTAACTCTGCCTCAACATCGTCTTCATCATTTCCACCATCATGGTCATCCCTGATCGAGATTACTACCATTGTTTCCAGTCTCGTTCCATCTCACTACACATTTCTCAGAGAACAGCTAGAGCAATCTTTAGAAAAACATTCTGATTTTTGCACTCTTTGCTTAAAATATTCTATCATTTCCATTCCTAAGGGGAAAAAGAATCTTAGTTTGATGTAGTCCCTGCTTATTTCAATCTTATGTTTTTTACCTCTCTTTTTCTCAGGGTCAAGTTAAGTGAAATAGCTGTCATACATATGGAATATATATTAGGTTGTCAGGAAAGTCATGACATTTTTCTTTGCAAATTTTTTGATGATTTGGTGCAGAAACAATCGAAATCCATCCACAGTGTATTCATAATACTCATTTCCATGAACTTTTGGAAGACCTCCTTCTATAGCATAACATCCTCCCTCTCCCCTTCCGATATCTTTTCCTAAGAATCTTATAACCAGTTGTTTTATGCTTCCTTTCTAGATTTGACTGGGAGCTCCTGGAAGGCAGGAACTCTATTTTGTTTATTGGTATATTCCAAGCGCCAAGCACAATGTCCAGGTTTTCATGCATAGTGAGTATCTGTCAAGTGGAGAACTGTCTAGAGGATGTCCAAGTTTCAAGTAGGTGTCATATAGGAGAGTGTGACCCCTTGTGTGGGAAGAAAACCATAGTGAGCACACAGGGTAGTGAAGAGATTCAGCCACAGAAATAGCTACCATGAGGGCAAATTCCTGACCAAGGAGCCATGCAACAGTGAGCTTGGATACTTATCTCATGTATAAGATTAAGAGTCACAATTATTCCTTATGTCTTATTTTCTCACACCTTTCCACCGAAACAAAGTGGTGGGCAATGTGTGCAGCAAACAGAAGTGTTCCTGTGGAAGAACGGAAAAGCAAAGAACTATAAATTACTCTGGGAAGATGAGCTCCTAGAGCTGTCGGAGTCTTTTGTTGCTAATAAAAATGTGCCAATGAAAGCTTATGCGAGCTGCGTTCTGTCCTGCTGAGAGCCAGGCCACTCCGTTTAACTTGCCTTGCCAGGGAAGTGAATGCTGTTTGCAGTAGGTTCTGTGGAGAAACAAACCATTTTAACTCTATTCAATGTCTCCATGGTTAAGAACTGTTGTCAGCAACCCCTCTGCAAAAAGCACGAGTCAGCAGGACCTTCCAGAAAGACCCATGTCATTGTTCCTGTAGTAGCTGGTGCTTTTGAAGGTCTTTAGCTTAACTGTCATTTTCAAATCCCTTGAATGTATTTTATGCCTCACATGACAGCTCCCTGAAGACACTGGAGTTTTAACATCTAAGTTTACCAGTCCTTATTAGAGAGATATCTTGCTTTGAATGTCTGAATATAGAGAAGATATATATTGACTAGGCTCTGAAGTATAACATTACAGGGTAAAATGGGCCACTTTCTGGTTTGTTTGAAGTTGACTGGACCAACGGATTAGACCTCTCTTTTGGGAAATGTTCTGGGACCCACACCTATATTCTTCCACTCCACCCAACTTCTATACATTGGGTTACTTTTTATATTTGTTTCTCTTTTATTTCATCTGCTGAGATCATCACATTTCATACTACATTCTTTCATCTTTGCTTCTAACTTCCTTCAGGCTTAGAGTTCTTTTTTCTTTCTTTCTCTCTCTCTTTCTTTCTTTCTTTCTCTTTCTTCCTTTTTCTCCTTCTCCTTGTCCTCCCCTTCTTCCTCCTCCTCCTCCTTCTCCTTTTTAGGTTTTTGTCATAGGATGCATGCACTTGACAGAGAGAGAGAGAGATAGAGGGAGAAAGAGTGAAAAATCAACCCTTGGAGATATGGCCATGCTACAGTCCCTTCTTCTCTACTCTCCTCCTGGAATTTTGGGCACACACGTACAGGTGCCCAGTGTGATATTCAAGCTTCCAGGTCCAGGACTCAAGTTGCATTTGGCCATGTGGGAGTCCAGAGCTTTAACCACCACCACACCTGCTGGGCCCTGGACTTGGACTTCTATCTTACTCACAACGGCAGTGCCTGTACCAACCATGACGCTCAGTAGGGCTGTACATGACTCAGTAAGTATTTATTGAGAAATTAAATAAGTCAGCCTCATTGGTTTACGGCCTTCATCACTTTTGCAAATGCACCTAATGACTCATTTTTGCACTTTATTTCTATGACTGCAGGTATTTTTTTTTTTTTCAGATTGTTTCTAAATATTTTCTAGCTGGTTATCTGATACAAAGCTTAATTCCTCTGGCTTTATGGCTTTCATACTTGGGAACTCTGCTCAAATGTATATTCCATTATGAGCTATAATTCTTTAAGCTGCCACTTTTCAAAATTTTTAACATCCTAATACTTTTGCTGCTCTGGTTGAAGTGAAGAGGGATACTATATATATATATATATATATCTAAACCCCAAGTGATTTTGCTTAAGAAAGGGTGCCACATCAAGGAAGGGTAAAGGGAATCCATTCCAAGAAAAGGGACAAAATAGAACCCCCCTCCCTTTTTTAAAAAAAATAAGCAACAACTAGGTTTAATGCTATTCCTGTTTGTCTTTCCAAGACTCTCTCCTATCAGGCTGAGTTTCCTTTCTCAGAGATGAACAAACTTATACGTCTCAATACATTTTTTGTTGTATTTCTTTAGACATATCAAAAACAATCCTGGATTTATAACCAATGATTATTCCAAAGGTTTATAAATAACTAAGGTGTTTAAACTCAAAATGTATTTTCCTTGAAGGAATAGTTTATCTGTCATAGTTATGCTTTTAAGTCAGCCTGAGGAAACCAGCTTATCCTCTTAAATGCCAAAAGTGTTGCACTGTTCACCAAGTACCATGGAAGCTCTGCGCAAGGTAAACAGTCTTCAAAGTTTCAATGAATTCAGGTGTTATTGCATTTCTCCAATGTCTCCCTTCATTCATACCAGAGAAAACAATTCTTGTTGCCAATATCTGGTACCACAGGGCAGAGGTAAAGGAGGATGGATCTTGGACAATGAAAGACTTGAGTGGAAAGCTGGACAATGGTGAAGCTCATCTACAGGTTGACCAGTTGCTTTGGAATGGAAGAGAAGGAGCAGTGAAGGCAGTGATCTCACTCTTTGCAAATCTGTCAGGTCAGGTGAAAGTTATCGCTATTTTCTTTTTACAGAAGACATCAAAAAATGGCTAACTTCGCTTTCCTGTCATCTTTTGATATGTTTCTCACCGATAAACTAGATTTGCCAAAAAGTTCACATAGGATGGGTTAATTCATTCTCTCTCTTTTCTTCTTCTTTTAGGTTACCCCAGATATATTTTCATGCGATATGAAGTGGGATTTTTAATTCTTGAATAAAGATATGGGGGTTAAAAAAGATTTGTTGAATACCCAGGAAGATACCAGTTTAACATAAACTAGTTGCACAGAGGAAATAGCATGTTATTCTTGGAGGCTGGCAGGTGGCATGGTGGTTAAAGGCGCTGGACTCCCACCTGGCTAACCATGGTTTGAGTCCTGGACCTGGTGGCTTGCTTTCTTTCTCTCTCTCTCTCCTACACTCTGTCCTTCTCTGGTCTCTGGTTAAATTAAATAACTACATACATACATACATACATAAAAGTAAATAATATTAAATAAAAATAATTCTTAAAAAAAAAAAAGAGGCACAAGACCTCAGATAGAGCTGAAGTGTATCAATCAAAAGTTCATGGAAATGTATTTTCCTTTCCTTATCTCTGACAGCCCAGGCCCATGATCCTGAGCTGTTCTTATAACTCCTGTGGAGAGGTAAGACTAAAAGTTTTAGACTGGAGTGGAAATTGCAAGAGAAGAGACAGATCACTGCAGGCGTTGTCTTGCAGAATAGTATGGAAAAATAGTGGGATGAGGCTTCTGGGAAATGGAAGCAGATTTTCCAGAAGCCACTGGTCATTCCTGGCTATTTGTGAGTAATGGACAGCTAAGCCACCTAAGTCCAGGACTTCCTGAATTCATCGTAAAGGCAGCAATGGCCTGCTTCATTAAATGCAACGCAATGTCCCTGGACTAGTGTGTCAAAATAAAAAAGTAATTGCCAGTCTTATTATCTTAAGCTCCATATGCCACGACCTGAAAGACAGTATGTGAAAGAAATGTTTCCTTAAAGGAGGGAATAGCATTTCCTAGAAAATTAACATAAAGCTAATGAATAAATTAGTAGGCAGAGTCAAATCAAATATCCTTCATTTGAAAAACAGTATATTTGCTAAAAAACGGACAAAATAATTGATATCTATTTTCATGAACTGGATTTATCTGTATTAAGATAAGCTTCTTATTTTACTCGGGATGTTTCTCCTAAACAAAAACTATACAAGGACAATAAATGTATAAGAATGTAAGAGGTCAATCTGCCTAAAAAGAATTCAGCATTATCTGTAATTTTCTCAATTAAAGGAACATTTATTGCATGTGAAATACGTTTGTTACAGTTAGACCTTGTCGAAAGGCATGCATCATACATTCAAAAAATAGGGCAATTTGAACAGTGGTTATGTTTAGAACCTGTTTAAATGATAAATGTTACTGGAAACATGACGCTTTTAGTGATAACCCCAAATCATTTTTGTAATCAGTGATTTGGCATGTTGATAAAATTGATCTCTTACCCCAACTATTATATTACACATGAAAATAATCGTAATGTAGGAAAAGCTCCTTCCGCAAATAATGAGTTTTAATTTTCACGACTTTTATGCCTTGAAATCTTAATGGTTTTGTTATAATTTAATTAAATAGTTAAAATAAACTCCTTAAACTTCTTTTGTTTTGAGAGATTTTTGCACAACGGTGCATGGACTCTCTGGTGAGACAGAAAGACAGAGACAGAAAGCGAGGAATCATCACCCAGGAGGGATGGCCACACCTCAATACCTTCTTGTCCATTCTCCTCTCAGGATATTGGACACATATGCTCATCCCCAGTGTGATCTGTAAGCTGCTGAGTCCAGGGCTCTAACCATGATCCACTATGTGGGAGTCCAGCCATGAAACAATTATGCCATCTGCTGGTTCCAAACTCCTTAAACTTTCAACATTCTGATAGTTCTTGTAGGTCAACCACTGGTTGCTAAATACATGGAATGTTGTTATATCACCCATCATGAGAAGTGGCTTTACAATTTAGAAGTCAAAAAGTTTCCCCTCCCCATATAAGGTTAAAACAAAAGACGCAAGAACAGACATATGACATAGTTTACTACTACAGCGTTTAAACAATGTCTTGACAATCCCTCTAATTAAAGTTGCCATTGCTTTGACCTGATTAGGCAGCGAACAATAGTACTGCTACTGTCTACCTTAGGAAGAGAAGCCGCTGATAACACATAATATCTTTTGACAGTCAATGTTAATTATAACCTAGTTGGATATATTTTAGAGTGGGAATTTTTTTTTAAACAAAAGAAAATTGTAGTGAAAGCTGTCAAGAATATTTCAGAATATTGCTAATGACTGTATCTAATAACTAAAAGAAATATAAACTTTCTTGAGCGTTTTTTCGCCCTCGTTTTTATAATGTGCTCAACCTATTTTCTATGGAAACAATTGCATAAGAACATCTGCATTGCCTAACTAGGTCAAAGCAATGGTCAATCTTTCCCCAAAGTAACATTTCAAGTTTGTTTGCTTTTTCTTTTTTCTTTTATTTTTGGCAAAGTGAAAATAAATGCCATCCCTCTAGAGGTTAATGAGTTTAGAACGCTCCCATTCTGGTTTTCCCGTGATAACACCACAGGGGAATTAGTAAATTTTGTGAGCTGAAACGTTAGCAGCTACATGAGTGGGGATGTGTAGATTCTCACTGACTGCTAAAAAACTTCATGGCTTTGTCGTGTTGTTTAAAAGATTATAGAGGCTTATGCCTAAAGTCAGACATGTGTGCATAGATATGTATATGTCAGCTGCACTTGCTATTGAACATCTTTTATGAATCAATAAAATGTAAAAAAAAATTAAAAGTCATGGAAAGCAACTGTAGATACCAGAGTCAGTGTGGGAGGAGGGTGGGAAGTGGCAGAGGGTGAGAGGTAGGGAATTGTTGGGGGGGGAAGCAAAATATATAATATATAAGAAATATATAAGAAACAAGAAATGGAAAATTATTTGTGGATGATACCACATATGGTTATATCCTTGATTGAGCCAATTTACAGTGTATTCTGGATCGAAAAATCTTATTTTGTATACTACAATGGTGTACAGTGAACAAATCTAAATAAATAAATTTCAAAAAAGATTCTGAGAATTAAACTCCTAGCCACCAAAACCAACACTCTCATTAAGCACCTTAAGTCCTTTCTCAAAATAGTATAGTTCAGAATATAGTTTGTTTTGTGATAGGGTGCATATACTTCCCAAAGAAAAGAGAAGGAGAAAGAGTGACAAATCACCTCCCAAGGAGAATGGCCAAACTACAATACTTTCTCCTCCGTTCTCCTCTTGGAATCTTGGGCACATATGCACAAGCGTCTGGTGTGATTTTTAAGCCACTGGGTCTGGGACTCCAGCGCTTGAACCCCATACCGCCTTGTTGTTCAATATGGTATATAGGGCTGAGTGCACTCAGTAAGGTACTGAGTGCTCCAGGCAAATTCTGTATGTGGCTTCCTTGGTCGTAATTTTTATTTCTGATCAGTATTTTCTCACTGCAAACAATTTACATGAAACTGTTGAAGCATTGATGTGTTTGAGTTCAGAGTCAAGTCTAGATCTTCCAGCCAAAATGAGTTGGTAATCATTCTAGTTTTTAATTATAAAGTTTTATCTATAGCTATAGGGAGTTTGAATAAAGCTTCAGTAGTTTTTCTTTTCTAATTATTTTTTTCATTAATTATCAGAATAAGGAGTGAAATGGAACATAGATTATTTCATCTGATTCTCCATGGATCTTGTTTGACTAGGCATCAATTGATTGAATCAAAGTGGAAATCAATGAATATTTATTCACTGTCATGTATATGCTCTCAGTTTGATAGTGCAAGGAATAAAGAAATTTGCCCCTGCTCTCCAGGATTGCAGTAAAGAGAGGAATTTATTATATAAAGTCATTTAGAAAATGATAACTTCCTATAGAAAGGTGATATTTTAATATTAGCAATTTATAAATAATCAAATAGCAGGTGATAGAACAATCATAATAGAAATGTAAAATAAAATGTAGTGTATGAAGTGTTGTAAAAAAGCATCTTGAACTAGAAGGCAAAATATTTCTGTAAAATCCCTCTCTCTATTTCCACTATAGCTACAAGAATATGGCAGGGTGTTCAAATATTTTGAACATCTTATTATTTACCTTAAAAACTGTAAGTCTTGCTACATCTGATCTATATGTCATTAAGACTAAAGTTCAGTGACAGTACTTACAGAATTGTTTTTATTTATTTATTTATTTATTTTGAGAGAGTTTTTTGCTATTGAGAGGGTGTGCTTGTTGGAATGAGAGACAGAAAGAGATAAGAGAGACAGATAGTGGGAAATTATCCCTCAGTGGGGTTGGCCACAACATAATCCCTTCTCCTCTTGGGATTTTGGGCATGCACGTTCCTGGCATGAGTTTCAAGCCACTAGCTCCAGGACTCCGACTTTGGCTGGCCATGTGGGAGTCCAGCACATTAACCACTATGCCACCTGCAGCCCTCCAGAATTGCTTTAATTTTTTTTTAGCTGTTACATCTTTGCAATAGGGCTAAATTCTTTTTAGAGAGGAATTTTTTCTATAGGGCATGTGCGCTCACTAGAGAGAGAACCACAGAGACTAAAAGTGAGAAATCACTCTTACAGGGGGGACAGCCCTGCTGCAATTCCTTCTCTCCACTCACCTCTTAGGATTTTGAGCACACATGCACATGCACCCTGCCTGTGCAGCTGGGTCCGGGACTTAAACTGTGGTCGAGTATGTGTGAGCTCAGCAACATAATCATTGCACCATCTGCTGTTCCCAATAGGGAGACTTTTAATAATAATAGTCTCTGAGATTTCTACCCCTGGCGTACATGTTTTAAATAATCCTCAACACTACAAGTATGACGGATTTTCTCTTGTGATTAAATTGTTACACGGCACAGCCAACTTTAAGAAAGAGAGACTATCTAGGCAGACCTAACCTTATTATATGGGCCTCTATATCATATGGAGTTTCTTCCAGCCAATGGTAGAAAAAAAAGTCAGAGAGCTGAAATATACATTAACTGAGCAACGAAAATAGGGGCTTCAGTTCTATAACCACAGGGAACTGAATTCTGGCATAAACAAGAGTGAACTTGGGGACCAGCAGTTAGCATAATGGCTATGTTGCTTAAATCCCATGTAGCCCACCGCAGTTCTAGTCCCGGACCCAGTGGCTTAAACTCACGCCGGGTGCATGTGCATGTGTGCCCAAGATCCTGAGAGGAGAATGGAGGAGAAGGGATTGCGGCATGGCCATCCGCCTCGGGGGTGATTTCTCGCTTTCTGTCTCTCTGTCTCTCTCTGTCTTTCTGCCGAGTGCACGCACCCTATAGCAAAAACCTCTCCAAAAAAAAAAAAAAAAAAAAAAGAGTGAATGCAGAAGTAAGTTTTTCTCCAAAGTCTCAAGGTGTAAACATAGACTGGTCATCTCCTTATTTCCATCCTGTAGTAACATGAAGCAAGAGCACAGCCATTGTGTGTCAAACTGTGCCTTACGTGTGCCTTGTGGAACTATGGCATAATTGAATGTTGTTTTAAGAGTTTATGAAACCTTGCTATACAGTAATAGAAAACTGATGTAGGCCTATAAAAATAAAAGCAAAAGTTATCTTCACTGTAAATACTGGAATGTTGTACATTTGTAATAAGTGCAATGAGTTAAGTATAGTAAGTTGATCATAAATACAGAAAATATGAGAACGCTCTATGGGGAAATACGCAAATCATTTATTTTTATGTCTCTTCATCTAACTAGCTAGTGCTCTTTTATATATGCAAAAAGAAATTTCTATTGGGAAATGTTATGCTCATCTCAAAGAGTAAAGGGATGATGAAAAATTTGAATAACAGAATAAATCAAGGTTGGGGTTGTACCAGAGAATTATGCTGATAAAGGTAATTCCTGGCAAAATTTTGGGGACTATATGTCAACATGCTTTAATGCTCATTCTTAAACAATTGGACTTTAGTAGGTAGAAAGCTAGAAGGTTGGGGCTAGTATATTGTAGCAGCAGAAACAATATCAGTGGTGATTAATTAGGTTGGGCAAATGGGAAAGAAGAGCAGATTTTTTTTTTTTTTTTGAGGGAGATTTTTGCTACAGGGTCTGTATGCTTGCCGGAGAAACAGAGAGAGAGATAGAGAGACAGAAAGCAAGAAATCACCCCCCAGGGCAATGACCATGCCTCTATCCCTTCTCCTCCGTTCTCCTCTCGGGATTTAGGGTACATGTGCACACATGCCTGGCATGAGATTTAAACCACCAGGTCTGGGATTCGAATCTCAGTCTACTATGTGAGAGTCCAGTGACATAATCATTATGCCATCTGCTGACTTGAATACTTGCTGTCTCTGCTCCCACTGTCAGGTCTTTGTGTCTTTGGGAGGTGGTGGGGATCACAGAAACTTTTTTTTAGAATAGAAGTACATAGTCAAAAAAAGCAGACTTCTATAAAAATTATAAGTATTTGCCCATGCTAGTGAAATTAATTTCTGCTCAACTAACAGAAGAATGTAGGGCCAGCAGGTGGCATGGTGGCTAGGGCTCTGAACTCCCACATCACTTACTGCGTTTTGAGTCGTAGACTTGGCAGCTTTCTTTCTCACGTTCTCTATGTTTCTCTTTTTCTCTGTCTCTTTCTCTGGTGAGGGTGCATGTCCTATAACAAATAACAACAATAATAATGAATACAATTAAATAAATATTTATTTTTATGGGCTTTTGGGCTTAGAGCATGTGTACTCACAGGAGAGAGAGAGAGACAGACACAGTGAAGTGGAAAGTGAGAAATCACCCCCTTCGCTCAGGGGGATAGTCAGCTGCAATATCTTCTCCTTCCTCCTCCTGGGATCATACGCTCACACATGCACCCAGTATGATTTTCAAGCCACCAGGTCCAGGACTTGAACTGCAGTCAGCCAAGTGGGAGTCTAACAATGAAACCTCTATGCCATTGGCTAGTCTCATAAATACTTCTTTAGGAAAAATAGAAAGATGGTTAGCATTTTATGTGTGACCCTATGCGGTATGACTCAAGGATCCAGATTCTTACCTCCTGTAGATACTTCATCTTTTATGGTCTTAGAGATGTCTACTTTATTGTCTGGAGGTAACTCACTTGCAGAGCAAGGATTAGGTAGGAGTTTTTTAATGTGCCAAACCTGGAAGTGGTATATATTCCTTTTGCCTATATCTCACAAAATAGGAATCAGTCCCTTGACCACAACTAACTGCAAATGAAGCTACAATAGAAAATGTAATCTTATATTTGCCAGAAAGAAAAAGAAGCATATCTTAGAAAACAAGAGCAGATCTCATAAAAGTAAGAGTTAACAGAATTATAAACTTAATTTTTGAACATGTTGATAATAAATGCTCTTCACAGCATAAGCAGGGGAATCAAAAATTTAAAATATGATTCTGCGATTATGGGGATATAAATCATAACCAAATAGTAGAAGAGTAGACTTTTTTTTTCTCATTGTTCATTTCATAAAATAGTAATGAGTATTTGAAATTTTGTCTGATTTTTAAGTTGTATAAAAATATGAAATAATTGGTTATAAATATAACAATTTTTGCAAAGGGCAGAAATGTGTTTTTTCCTTCAGATTTTCTTACATTTACTAAGAGTTCCAGTTTCACTAAATATTAACTTTAAAGATAAAGAGATTAAAACCAATCTTTCAAATGGTCTTTGGATGGATTAGATTTCCATGGGATAAACAATATAAAGAATTTTGTGGTTGGTTTATCTTTTGTGCTAATATCATGTTGCAGTTGACATTTCTGTGCCTCCAATTATGGTGACAACATATCAAGATATATAGTCACCAATTCAAGCAATTTAGGTAAAACAGTAGCCCTGAAGAAATATTCCCCATGTCCTAAACTTCCTTACTGAATGTTTCTATTTTCTTCTAACTGAAACATGGATACCCTGAGGGTTTTCTCAAGTGATAGCATGTTTTCTTCTGCCACTTTTAGGTCACTGGCCATCCTCTGTATTCTTGCTTTCAGGATATACTCACAATGATTTCTCCTTGTGTCTATCCACTTGTTACAATTTCCATGTAACTGCCTCCCATCTCAATTCCATGAAAATTTTGGTGTTTCTTCCAACACTACTTTTATCAGAATGCTTGAGAATTTTAATTATCTACAGAGATGGTCTTTTCATTATTCTGGCCTCCCTTGGCTGACACCACTCTCCTGACCCACTGGCTAGTGGGTGGTTTGGTCACCCACTCCTAAGGTTTAATCCCAGATCTTGCCATTAACAGTCACTTCCTCATTTGTAGCCTCGATGAAAAACGTCATTCTTTGATTTCTGTTTTTGTGTGAGTTCCACAGGTAATGAATCTGGCAAAGAATGAGTGTGGAAGAGATTTATTAAGGAGTGCTCTTAAAGTCAACATCTATAAAAAAGTTAAGAAAACAGGACTACAGAAGAAGTAGCTGAGCTGCAACATAGTCTCAGGGGCCAACTCAGAAGATCAGATTATTCTGACGGTCATTCTGAAGATGATGAGATCATTTAGAGTCATACCATTTTGGGGGTAGAGTCACTGGTGGTGGATTTCTTTAGTCAGGAGTGTAATTTTTGGTGAGAAGACTCCAAAAGTCCAGCTGTAGAGGAAAGTCTCTACGCATTTGCATCACTCAGATCAACTTCATTGTATAATTCTGGAAAGAGCACCTCCTCCAGCATTCCAAGGCAACCTTGGGGAAATTGGATAATAGAAACAACTACAGCTCTTTTTAATGCATCTAGTTTCAAGTCAGAATAGGAATTCATTTTATGCTTACGTGACCATCCATTACCTCTTTTCTTCACTTCCAGTTAGCAACTCGGTTGATCTTAGTAGTTTATCTGGTTCCTTGATCATATCCTCATTCTGAGAATTCTGAACTTATTTATTTATTTATTTACTCACTTAGTTATTCTCAGAGAGTATTGCATCATTGTTAATTTTTTCATCAAAATTCAAAACGGACTTTTGGAACCAGCAGATGGTGTAGTGGTTACATTGTTGGACTCCTATGGAGTTGACTATGATTCAAGTACCAGATCTGGCAGCTTAAAACTCATGCTGAGTGGCGGGGACCAGCAGTTAGCGTAATGGCTATGTCGCTGGACTCCTACGTAGTTGACCACAGTTCGCTTCCCAGACCCGGTGGCTTAAAGCTCACGCCGGGTGCATGTGCATGCGTGTCGAAGATCCCGAGAAGAGAATGGAGGAGAAGGGATTGCGGCATGGCCACCCCCCCCGGGGGGGGGTGATTTCTCGCTTTCTCTCTCTCTGTCTCTCTCTGTCTTTCTGGCGAGCGCACAGGCCCAGTAGCAAAAACCTCTCCAAAAAAAAAAAAAATACTAAGAACTCATGCTGGTCATGTGTGCATGCATGTCCAAAATCTTGAGAGGAGAATGGAAGAGAAGGGATTGTGGCATAGCCATCCCCCTTGGGAAGTGATTCCAGTTTTCTCTCTGTTTCTCTCTGTCTCTTCAATGAGTGCGCGTGCCCTACAGCATAAATCTCTCTTAAAAAGAAAAGAAAAAGTACTATGAAGAAATGTCAAAAGAATTACATGGATAGGAAACATACTCCTTGCTATCCAGGTCATACAACAGAACCTACAGATTCTGGAAAACCAGATCACTTTCCTTGTGAAGATGGCAACTCCTCTTCTTGTATCCAATTCCTTGACTCAATGAGTCCATAGTTTCAGGCAGCAGCTGTAGTTCATAGTTCAAATAAACTCTGTTTATTCAAGATGAGATCAAGTATTCTACCTTCAAGAACACAGCTCTTAAACAGGCTAAGCCTAGAATTGCAGGAATATGAAGAATAGATTCTCCAAATGGGTTGGTAGGAATAAGGTAAGAAGGATCACTCTTTCACTCTTTTTCTTTTTTTATTCCCTACTTGATTTCCACACCTATGTTTTCTTCCTATTGGGGTCAATCAAAACACTGTTTAAAAATTGTTGACTTAAATCACATTCAGTGTCTTGAAAAATGGAAATTCATCCTTGTAAATCACTTCCAATCTCGTGCCTCAGCTATGCCTTCAATAGCATGTTCCATACTCTATCACATCAAAAACATTGGGATACTGGGGCTGGCAGGTGGCATGGTGGTTTAGGCGGCTGGACTCCCATGCGGCTGGCTATGGTTTGCGTCTCGGATCTGGCAGCTTGTTTTCTCACTTTCCTTCTCTGTCTCTCTCTGGTCAACTTCAAAAAAATCAAATAAAACAACGACAATGAACGAAATTGAATAATATACGTTAAAAAAAACACACACTGGGATAGTGTTGCATGTCATTGGCTCATGTCCACCCTTCTGTTGTAGGGTGAGTCCTTGGTCTCGAATGGTAGCACCTGCAGTCCCATGGATCGCACATTACAAATAATCTAACAGTGGCACTAGTTCAGCTCTTGCATGGAAGAAAAGCAAACCTATATAAAACATATGTATTTATTCCTTTCAAAATACGTTTCTTGCCTATTGGAGTAATGGAGGCCCAATGTAAACGACTTGGCACAAGTACCCAACTAGTCTCACCGATGGATGTGGACATATCGGAGACTCAGTACAGACCTTTGATGATAGCAGGTTGTACATTTGGTGATGGTAGAAGCAACTAATATGAGTTAACAGCCTCTTTATGTGTTGCTATGGATACTTATATACCTGTTGTGCCCATACTAGGATGGCTGATAACAGATACTTGCTGATGGTGACAACCACGTCATTTTGTATGTCAGGTTGCTACTCTCTTATGGACATTTCTCAGGTAATAGGATTTCATCTCCTGGCAAAGACTGAGATATATGAGATACAAACACTTCCCACTTTTTTTTTCTTTCAGAAGTCCATCCATATGTCTCTACTCTGGGTTTTTCTTGTCTGTGATCTCCTGGATTTTTCCTTTCTTTTTTTAAAATTATTTTATTTAACTTTATTTATTTATTCATTCATTTATTTATTTCAATTTGACCAGAGATAGAGAGAGAGATAGAGAGAGAGAGAGAGCGAGCAAGCTGCCAGATCTGGGACTCAAACCATAGTCAGCCATGTGGGAGTCCAACACCCTTAGCCACCAAGCCACCTGCCAGCCCCGGTTTTTCCTTTCCTATCTCTAATCCTCTGTTAAAACTTGAGTCACTTGCCTGAATATAGATATTATTTTTATTTTTAGGATTGTTTAACTTAATTTATTATTATCTTCATTTTAAGTTTGACCAGAGTGAGACAGATAGAGACAGCGAGTTTTGGCAAACATCATCTGCCATGGCTACCTGGCATGTCCATGGTACTCAATAAACCATTGTTTTCTCCATGATTCCAGTCGTGTTCATGCCACTTCCTGAACTCTTTGCCAGGGGATGAAATCCCATTACCTGAGAAATGGTGCTATAATGATAAACTCGCTTTGATCTAACTCTCTGTCTTTGATCCAGCACCTCAGAGGCCAGTCTCATACATGCCACCCTTTCCTGTTAATATCTATTTTCTGAGTCTTCTGAATCTTAAGTGGTATAAGCTCTTTCTTCCTGATGGGGTCCATCATGACTGTGGTCAGATTATGCTGAAATCTTAATTATTAGTCTATAACAATTATTAGTCTATAACCAATTATTAGTCTATAACCAAAATTATTATTTTATTAGTCTATAACCAAAAGTCTATAGTCCCCAAATGGTCTATAGCCCTATCATAGGAGGGCTGTATTTTGTTTTGTTTTTTGAAAAATTAAGGAATAGATAGATTTACCACTTATGATTTCTAGTACTACCATGCCTTTTAACATATGTCACTTTGGACATTTTTTTTCCCCTTGGCTTACATGCTAATAATTAACTAAAAATTCTTCTTTTAAAAATAAGCAGTACTTTTATTTATAACATTAAAAAATCATGAAATACTTTGCCCATTCCAATCTTCTATGTTTTCTTATGTTTCTTTGCATTGTCATATTAACTTATTTTTTATTAATGAAATGGTTATGGTTGATGTGGGCATGTTAATCTACTTGGATAGGCGTGTTATTATTTCTTTGAAAAACAATGATCAGCGTGTTGGACCAGCATCATAAAAGGATGGCGAGAACACAGATAACGACAATGGTTTTTCATATCATTTCTTTTTCTGGGACAGTAGGAGAATCTTTGCCAAGAATCAATATTTGGAAGGCGTTTAGATGATTATATTTGAGTGACTGCTACCTGCAAATGCTCAGAACAATAGGTCTGTCAAATATAATCACAAAAAGAAAGATTTTTTTTTTTTACTGGCATTACTCCATGATAAAATTTAGTGGCATGACAGATCAGTAGATAGAGTAAGTGCTCTGTCAAGCTTAACACACTGTCCAAGAAATACACAAACATATCTGTTCCAAATAAAGCAATTGGAGCTGTAAGAATATTTCTAATATGTGTTTGCTTTGTTTTTTTTAGATGATCTATCAATCAGAAGCTACTGTACTTGGGTGTAAGTGATGTAGGCAGTTGCATTTTGTGGCTTTACATTTTCAACTCCCGGAAGAATGAAATGATCTTGTAAATGTTTCAGTTTCTTTCCATGTTTTAATAAATATGCTGTGAGTGTTGAGGAACACTGAAACAAATGCTAAAATAGAATTGGTCTTTAAAAAGTCCTAGGCAGGAGACGAGCAGGTGGTGTAGTGGCTAAGGGGCGGGACTTTCACATGGCTGACCATGGTTCGAATCCCGGACTTGATGGCTTGAAAATCATGCCAGGCACATGTGTGTGCATTCCCAGAATCCTGAGAAGAGACTGGAGGGTTGCAGTGTGACCATCCCTCCTGGGGGGTTATTTCTCGTTTTCTCTCTCTCTATCTCTCTTCAGTGAGCATAAGCACCCTATGGGGGGAAAAATAAGTACTGAAGCAAATAAAGGGAAAAAAAATGGATAGTTACACTCTCTTACGGCCTTTAGTGTGATCTTTATGAACATTATGAAGAAATGGGGAAAAATCAGTGTGAGTTTGAAGCTAGGGCCCAGTTCACAATAAAAGTGGTCAACAATTTAAATTAAAACACTGAATGAGCACATTGGGAAAGAAATTCAAGATGTAGAATAAAGCGAGATTACTATTGGTGTTCATTTTCTTTTGCTTATTGCATCTGATTCTGATTCTGATCTAATAACTGAATTGCTATGGCTTTTTTCTCCCCCTACAATCTATAGGACACTTCATTTACACACAGTCTTGCTGAAAACCTAGAATTGACCAGGTTCGGCTCTGGCTACCACACATTCAAAGACAGCGTTTAACCCCCAGTTTGGGTCACTGTGATGTAATGTAGGCGACTTGACATTTAAATGGAAAATGACATGAAAAACCCAAGTACTAACTGAATGTGGTTATGTGTTACATTTCGTGCTTCACAAATAATTCTAATAGGAAACATCAGAGGCCCCTGGAGTGATTTTTATATCGCAAAATAATACTTTTTTTCAGCATCTATAAAAGAAAACTTTGTGAGTCAGAAGCTTCATTCTTTGCTATTGTATTTCTTTCTTTTCTTATTTTTATTTTTGATTTAGATGTATTTATTTACACTCATTTCCTATACATCATTACAGCAAACAAAATGAAGTTTCCCATCCAGAATACACTCTATATTGGCTCAATCAGGCACATTAACATACGTGTTATCATCAACAAATAATTTTCCATTTGTTACTATTGGTGTTCATTTTCTTTTGCTTATTGCATCTGATTCTGATTCTGATCTAATAACTGAATTGCTATGGCTTTTTTCTCCCCCTACAATCTATAGGACACTTCATTTACACACAGTCTTGCTGAAAACCTAGAATTGACCAGGTTCGGCTCTGGCTACCACACATTCAAAGACAGCGTTTAACCCCCAGTTTGGGTCACTGTGATGTAATGTAGGCGACTTGACATTTAAATGGAAAATGACATGAAAAACCCAAGTACTAACTGAATGTGGTTATGTGTTACATTTCGTGCTTCACAAATAATTCTAATAGGAAACATCAGAGGCCCCTGGAGTGATTTTTATATCGCAAAATAATACTTTTTTTCAGCATCTATAAAAGAAAACTTTGTGAGTCAGAAGCTTCATTCTTTGCTATTGTATTTCTTTCTTTTCTTATTTTTATTTTTGATTTAGATGTATTTATTTACACTCATTTCCTATACATCATTACAGCAAACAAAATGAAGTTTCCCATCCAGAATACACTCTATATTGGCTCAATCAGGCACATTAACATACGTGTTATCATCAACAAATAATTTTCCATTTGTTTCCTGTATATTTTGTTATTTTTTGCCATTCCTGATTCCCTATTTGTATTTCAATGGATAGAGTAGGTGTTTAATTAGGTTGGTTCCAGAGGAACTTCAACTGAGTTTTTTGTTGTTGTTGTTTAAAATAGAAAGGTAACCATTCTGTAGTAATAAAGAGAGTTTTTCTTAGTATAACTTGACAAAAATATAAAGTATAAAATGGTTAGAAAACAGTTTGTTGTTTTAAGAGCAAATATTCATTCTATACAGTTATATGCCCTTTTGTGGTTTTAATTTTGTATTCCTGCTAAATATACTCATAAAGAAAAAAAAATGTTTAAATTGTTTGGGCTTTTCTTCCTTTACTTAAAATTGAGGATGGTAATGCCTGCACAGATTTTCTAAATTTTTTAGATGACATAATAAATTCAAAACTCTTTATGGATTGGTAAAAGTAAAATATTGCCCTTGAATTCAGGACAGTTCCCTTTGTGTCGCGGCTGGCCCATTTAGAGTAAGTCACTTAATCCCTAAGGACAGATAAAATGAAGAAGTTGGTCGATGATGACTAAGGTCACTTTTAAAAATTATCGGCCTATGACTCTACAATAAAATGACTGCAAAATACAAGTTATTATGATAATCAAGGACTCTGTGATCTGTATTGTCAGTAGTATTGTTTTTTAAGTAAGCATTTTATAGTACTATTTATGGATGTCTGCTGGTAGTGAAGTGACCGTTCCTAGTTTTTCTTCATGTGGTGTCTCAGACACTCCAACCATTGATAACTCAAACCACCATGACTCCAGCTCTTAAAAATCCATTAGCGATTTCTCCAATTAACCACACATTGGCGTTCCTTTCCAGGATAACGTTCAATCTGTGCATTTAAAAAACATACACAATCTGTAAAGCACAGAAATACATGTGGTGAGTTTTCTTGAAAGTCTCACCTCCAGAAGGCAGTGCTTCCAGGAATGGTTACATGCCGTCAGCTCATTGGTGTTGCCAGTGCCACCACCTTGTTCCCAGAAGAGCATCTGTGAATTTTGGGATGGAATGCAATTCTTCTGGGAATGGTGCCCAAATCATGCAAGCTTTTGTGTCATTTTAGAAAGTCAGAAAGAGGACCATAAAATCTTCCTTTGCTGCAATATTTTATGTGCAGTCATCATTTCTGGGGTGAACAACTGCAATATCCATATATTCTTCTTTGTGGATTCTGCAAATGAGTCTCCCTGCACTGTAAGTGAGGGATTTTTTGTAGTTTCTTCTCTTCTAATCCCACCCTCTGGTTCCATCCTCATTTTCATTCTCAAAGGGATAATGCAAGCATTAACAGTGACCAAAGGCACTGCTGACCAACTAAGGAATAGAGATAAATCAATGAAACTATTTCATCCCTGCTGCTCACAAAGAGCACCTAAGGTTATTGGAAGAACCTTATAGGTAGCTTGTATATTTTATGAAAGATGAAGCAGACAGATAAGCGGAAATTATTTGAGTATTCATTTTGATGCATAGTAGAGAAATATAACGAATACACCAAGAATACGATATCATGAATGTTTTACTACTTACTTACATTTTATACATAAGTAATGGTATGGTGACCACGTCAGTTATGGATGTGTAGCTTAGAAAACCCAGAAAGGTACAAATCTTAAAAGTGATAAGTTTTACCATTATAGTTTATAATTATGGTTAGCAGGGTGATATAAATTGGAAGCGCAGTTTTTCATATATTGAACTGACATGTGTTATCACAGTCTTCCCTTCAGAGTTTTGGCAAATCATCCACTTCAGAAAGTTAATATTAAGCCAGCCAAATACATATAAATAAAATAAGATTGTGCACTGCCTTTGAGACACACACACACACACACACACACACACTCCTTAGTCTCTCAGGTTACGATAACTAATCATCATAAATGTGATTGCTTGTATGCAATAGCGTTTTATATCCTACAGTTCTGGAGGCCAAGTAGTCCAAGGTCAAGGAGCCCACATAGTTGGTGCCTGGTGAGGGCTATCTGTGGGTTTATGCAAGACATGTTCCTCATGTATCCTCACACGTCAGAAGCAGCAAATGAGCTCACTCTATTCCATGAATGAATCACCTCCTTAAGGTACTACCTTATTGCACGATCTAATCACAGTTTAGGTTTTAATGTATGAATTTGGGGGTTCACAAGCATTCATCTTACAGAAATATTTACATAGCCACCCATCAATACAACAAATACGTATACCAAAAGATAAAACAATACATATATGCACAATTTTTTTTGTATTTATATTTTTGTGTTGATATATTCTCATTTGAACTTATTTTAGATCCATGGCTTAAAAATGGGAATCTTCATATATAAAAGTGAAAGCGATTTAAATGTAATATGAACACCCAAAGAGTCACTATTATTAAAGGACTCACTGTGGGAGGCCAGCAAGTGGTGTGATCGTGAAGACACTGAATTCCCACGTAGCTAACTGTGATTCGAGTCCCAGACCTGGCGACTTTCTTTCTCACTCTCTCTCTCATGCTCTTTCTTACTCTGTCTCCCTGGTGAGCAAACATACCATATGGTAAATTAAAATAATAATATTAATAATAATAAAGTTGAGTAAATAATTCTAAACAATACTTAGCATGGTATCATAGTATCAAAAACAGTATACATTTTAAATAATAGCTACTACTACTGCTGTCATTCATGTTGTTGGGTTTGACTGTAATAGAATCTATTTTCAGGAAGACACATTCATTAATAGCCTTAATTTTCTGTCAGTGCTGCAAAAGTAAGAGCAGCAAAACCAATATTCAAAATACTATGAAAAAATATTTTAACTAAAACTTTTATGAGACTGGGACTAGCAGTTGGTATAATGGCTATGTCACTGGACTCCCACATAGTTCAAGTCCCAGACCCAGCAGCTTAAACTCACACCAAGCACGTGGACATGTGTGCCCAAGATCCCCAGAGGAGAATGGAGGAGAAGGGATTGTGATGTGGCCATCCTCCCTGGGGGGGGGGTGATTTTGTGTTTTCTGTCCCTCAGCCTCTCTCTGTCATTCTGGTGAGTGTACACGCCCTATAGCAAAAAAAAAACTCTTAAAAAATTTTTTATGAGATTGAATAAGAACAAACTGATTTGTTTAGGTTGAAAAATTCTCTCGAATTCTGACAACACACACACACACACACACACACACACACACTCTGATATGATGCTACCTGACCTCAAGCACTATTGTAAAACTTCAAAAGAATAAAACAAAGTGGAAGGTGTTCAAACATTTACGAAGTTGTTAATGCTCTTACTGGATAAAAATCCCAAAGCTTTAAGATACTCTTTTATCATGTTTTATGCATTTACAGAGCTTATACTTTCTGGAGTAATTGTCAATAAACCTATTAAAGTCAAATGTGCTGCTCCGAAGGTCTAAATAACCAAGAGGAGCAAAATGAGCAAAAGAACTGGAAAGATGCTCCTGTTGAACAAAAGAGTTCCTTGACAAATGAAAAATAGAGCCAGAAATTTGAGGCAGGTACGTATTGTCATGACGATAATGAAATTTACCCTGTTGACTGTAAGTTAATAATTCTCTATGTTGTGATCGCAGTAGTTAGTATGTCTTCTGTATGAGTTAACACTGAGACCATGGGGACTTTTTGTTCCACCAGTCTTTGCCAACTAGTACAATGGGAGAGGAGATTTTGAAAACTATTAATAAGTTCACGACATAGTCTGGGAGTGATTTATTGGAATAAGCACAAAGTGCACTGAAGTTACAGTTGGTGAAAGATAAGGACTTGTTTCACAGTCAACCTGCATCACAGAGTAATATTCCATACGCTACATCCACTATCCTCTATCCCACTCCCCAGGCAGGCAGGGACACTTGAGGAGCTGGGGGAAAACTTCAAGAAAACAAAGACAAAACCAAGTGAATCACAGTCAACAGAGGTGACTGAACTCTAGAAATGTTTTCTAATACTTTTCTAGGAATGGGAAATATAACAAATATTGTTACTGAAATCTGCGTTAAGCCAAAGGTACTTCCTTCTCAAATTGAAGCAAAAGAACAACTTGAGTTTTATGCTCCAAACCTTTAATATGGGACATTGTATCCTTCACTAGGAACTGTCTTTGCATATTAGAATATTTCGCAGGGATATAAGCACAATTGTTATGCCGTAATTTACATTTATGAAGTCCGTTTATGCTAATATTCCACATGGAAGACACGGTGAGCTCAGTAATGGCAAAATGGGAGCATCAGCCTTCAAGCCTTAACCATGTTCTGTTAGGTCATTTTATGTATCTGTATGACCTAGTTATTCACTTGAAACATCTCTTGAAAAACATTTTAAACATTGGGAACCAGCAGTTAGCCTAATGGCTATGTCGCTGGACTCCCACATAGTCAACCACGGTTCGCATCCCGGATCCGGTGACTTAAAACTCAGGCCGGGCGCGTGTGTGTGTGTGTGTGCCCAAGATCCCGAGAGGAGAATGGAGGAGAAGGGATTGAGGCGTGACCATCCCCTCTGGGGGGTGATTTCTCGCTTTCTGTCTCTATGTCTCTCTCTGTCTGTCTGGCTAGCACACAAAAACAAAACAAAACAAAACAAAACATTTTAAACATTATAAAGACATTGTTGAAGGAGTAGAGTCTGAGGAAGGACATTAACGAGAAAAATAGAGAAGAAAGGCATTTATGGGACAAAGCAATAGATTATATGTATTGAAGATAACTTTATAGTATTGTCAACTGGACTGGTGAGACATGTACACATGTTGGAATATTCACTTTGCAAGCTAAGTAACATATGATTGACTGTATAAAAGAAACTTAAAAAGAAATTTAAAAACAGTAACAAAAATAAAAGATTTTTACATATAATTTTCCAAATTGAGCAGCACTTCTGATTTATTTTTAATTTTTTAAAAATTCTTTTTAGTTTGCCTATAGGGCATCTGCACTCACCAGAGAGAAAGAGGTAGAAAGGGAAAGTGAGAAATCAGACCCCAAGGGATGATCATGCTGTGATCCCTTCTTTTCCAATCTCCTCTTGGGATTTTTTGGCATGCATGTCCATGCTCCTGGCTTGTATTTCAAGCCACTGTGTCCAGGACTTGAATCCTTGCAGTTGGGTATGTGGGATTCAGCCATCTTAACCACCATGCCACCTGGCTGACCCACTTTTATACGGCTAAGAAATGCTTTGTTCCATGTTAATGCAAACATTGTGAAAATGTGCTTCAAGAGAACAGAATTCAAATTTGGAAAACACCTTTGATGGCCTACTAAAACAAAAATTTGCTCTTCAAAGTCATGTACCTTATTTCGATTCATAATAATTCTCAATACAGAACTTACTATAAAAAGCAACTAAATGATGCTTCTAATTCCCTATATATACATGTTTCAATTGAGGTTCTCCAGGATCCAAAACTTGATTTTGGGGTCATAATGAACATTTACATTCTTCTTGAAATAATATTGAGGGCCCAGCTTGATGTTGCAATCCTTAACACATAGAACTGCAGGGCTGGAAGCCATATGGCCAACCATGTTTAGATTCCCTGTCCAGTGGAGCTAAAAATCTACTGGATGCACACACACATGACCACATCCTAAAGGCTTGAATGAAGGGGTTAGAGGTGAGAATTTTCCTGGTTGATGGTGCTTCCCTCTCTCTTCCTCTCTCTCACCAATGTGCCCACATGTGCTCTCTTCCATAAATAATAATAAAAAGAATATTTAAGCATGTGACCATTATCATGATTAAACTAAAAAATAATTATTTTTCATCAATTTTTATACATTTAATAGTTTTGATAGAATGATAATAATTACTATGATGGCAATGAAAGCATTCTTCCTGATGTTCTTTTTAGGCAATTATGAAATATAAAAATACAAAATGAGTAACAATTTAGTTGGTGAATTGAATATGCTGAAAGCCATAGTGGTGGTTTGTAAATGACTTAATTTCGAGAATTTCTACCTTCAATTAAAAATTTAATTCAAAAATACAAGGATAATTCTTTCTTGACTTTTAATTCATTTGAAGGTATAACTTTGTATTTCTGATTAAAAATGGACTATAATAGGGGCCAATAGGTGACCTGGTGGTTAAAGGCACTGGATTCCCACACGGCTAAGCATGGTTCAAATCCCAGACCTGGAGACTTGCTTTCTCATTTTCTCCTCTCTCTCTCTCTGATGAGTGTGTGTGCCCTACAGCAAATTAAAAAATAATAATAAAAAATACAATTAAATAAATAATTCTTTAAAAAAAGATATAATATCTGTGAAGTAGATAAAGCATCTGGATAACTATACAGTTATATGTTCACTCGAATGTTTGTCACTGGACTTAAAAATGTCTTTTGTAAGAAAAATTTGTTTTCTGAATCCAATTGTGAATCACATAAATATTCGATTCCCACTTATTAATTATGAACTTTATTATAGTTAAGTCTACAAGGAAGTCATCACTATTTCTGTGTTAGCTGTCTGTGGCTATTGATGGTAAAAAGTAGTGTAACACTTTTAAAATTTATATTTATTGTTTTTATGTCATTTGGGGGATATTACGTTGCTGGGAAAACCATGACAGATTTTTGCATAGAAAAACAGAAAATACATCACAATGTTCTTGATAACCTGTTAGTTGCTGTTGCCTATTCTCTGAAAAGAAAAACATCTTCATTTTAAAAAGCTGAACATTTTCTATATTTTAGTTTTATTAAGAAATATTTATGAGGTCAGTAGATGGCATAGCGGTTATGTAACTCCCACATGGTCAACCGCGGTTCGCATCTGGGACCCAGTGACTTGAAAATCATGCTAGGTATGTGTGCGTGTGTGTCCAAGAACCTGGGAGGAGAATAAAGAAGGGATTGTGGGGTAATTTCTCACCTTCCATCTCACTGTCTCTGTCTCCCTCTCTCTTTAGTGAGTGCACGTGCAATAAGGCAAAAATCTCTTAAAAAAGAAAAATGATATATACGTGTACCTATATTTATATATTTATATATACATATATATACCTATATTTATATATACATATATATTATTATTATATATAGAAATAACTTTCCCAACTCTTAGAGACTAAGACAAGTGACTACAGTCACATATGGGTACTGTTTCTGCCTAACCACCTAATATACATCTTACACTTGGCATCAAACGTCAGGCCAGGTTGTGACAATAAAAGTGACACTGGGCTCATGAATCCACTACCTGGCACTTCACTCTGTAATTTGGTGCCACAATGAAAAGACAACAGCTGAATAAATCAACCTCATCCTATGGGAAGAGAGTCTTGCTTAGAGAAGCACTTTGAAGAGAAAAATGCATATGAAATCTTTAGTAGCGATGTGTGAAAGCAAAGAAGTACCTACAGACCCGGCTGGCCAATCTCTACTTGTGATGGTATCTGGAATTGTCTGATTATTGATTATAGGAAGAGGGTGACCCTGGTTATTCAAGATGATTAACTTCTTTTCCCTTAAATAGGCTCTCTGGCAATATCTCATATCTCAAGCATTTTTCCCAAGGACAGATTGTTGGCTCCTACAGCCTTTACTAGAGTGCTGTGATTTTTAAGAGGCTCACCTTGTAAGAATGAAAAAGAGAGATAATTCCGGGGTCTAGTTTAAGACATTCAGACACCCAAGCACCGATATGCTGCAAAATCTGATCACAGCTTGTTTCTTTCCATTGATAGTATGATCCCTAGATAAAATTGCACCATGTTCATCTCCTGGATACCTGTCATTTAGCAGTACCTAATGATTCCTCTTGCCTATGACTCACAGAGTGTAGATATCCCCAATCTTGAAACATTCAAGCCAAGAGAGGCCTCAAGAATCATTTAATTCAATTTTTTCATTTTAGAACAGCAATATTGCAACTTAAAATTTTAAGGGCTTTTATAAAATATTGCAATAATTAGCGGTATAGCCAGCTCTACAACCCAAGTCATTCAATTCCCAAAAGAGTGTTTACATACTCAGAAATCTTTTTTTATACTCCTGAATTGTGTTTTTATTTATATCAGAAATCTGATCACATATATTTTGTTATATAACCAGTTGAAAGTAATGCCATTATGTTAAAGACACTTTGGTAAAGACTTAGGACATTAGCCAAATAAGTGCTTCAAACCCGTGGTGATTGAAAAGATACAGATTCGTGGGTGCATTTGGAAAGCTAACTCTCAACATTCAGGCTTTACGATGTACGTGACACGGAGAAAAGTGTTTGACAGATGATGGCTTCCATAGTAGTTGATCCAAGTGACCACAAGGCAAAGAGGGAAGGATGTGAAATGAACAGTCATTACATTCTCCATATTTGTCAGACCACACTGAAAGGTCAATGCCACGGAAAATAATAATTACCGTATTTTGGATTGAATAGTAAATGTCAGTCCTTTTATAAATAAGCTCGTTTGATTTCTATAAAAACATCCTTTTTGCTTTCAGAAACAAAATAAGAGAAGAAAAGCCACAGAAATCGTAAGTACAGTCTACTGTCTGATGCCAATCTCAGCAGGATTTACCACATTTGCCGTCTTTCCAACACGACATTGGCTCCTATGACTGTCACGTTCATGACGTCTTCTCTTCATAGCGTCCCAGCACACTGTGCTCCCTCTGCTTGAAACATTATTCTAGATACTGCTCCCATCTTTACACCACCTATTTCTCCCACTAGACTAAAATGACCACAGAGTTTGAATTATCTTCCTCATCTGGATCCTTCAAATTTTGCATAGTATTTTTTTTTTTTTTTTTGGAGAGGGGCTATTTTTTTTTTTTTTTTTTTGCTATAGGGCTCGCCAGACAGACAGAGAGAGACAGAGAGAAGATACACAAAGCAAGAAATCACCCCCCCAGGGGGGATGGCACGCCACAATCCCTTCTCCTCCATTCTCCTCTCGGGATCTTGGGCATGCACGCACACGTGCCTGGTGTGAGTTTTAAGCCACCGGGTCTGGGACGCAAACCGTGGGTGACTACGTGGGAGTCCAGCAACGTAGCCATTATGCTAACTGCTGGTCCCCCAAATTTTGCATAGTATTAAGGATATGTGAGCTCTAGGCATTTTTAAAAACACATAACATAATGGTTTCTTTCACTTCTGGAGCTAATGAGTATTCTCATGAACAATTAAAAACAAATATAGGCAGGGACCAGCAGATGGCATAATAGTTATGCCACTGTACTCTCACATAGTTGACCACGGTTTGAGTCCTGGACCCAGTGGCTTAAAACTCATGCTGCGTACATGTGTGTATATGTCCAAAATCCCAACAAAAGAATGGAATGGATGAGTAGGGAATGTGGTGTGGCCACCACCCTAGGGGGTGATTTCTCACCTTCTGTCTGTCTCTCTCTGGAGAGTACATGTACCTTATAGCAAAAATCTCCCTCTCAAAAAAAAAAATGCACCCATAAACACACATACCCACACACACACACACACACACACACACACACACATACACATTGAGGTGTTTCTAATTAATTCAGCTGAACCCAATCATTTAGGAAGAATTCTTTCACAGAAAATTAATATTGGCATAGCCACAAGGACACATCTGTGTTCTGGATCTCAAGGATTTGTTGCCTCTGACTTCAGTTACGGAGGCAGAATTCCATCTGAGAGCAGCTCGTTATCAGCCAATGCTATCCAGAGAGACAACGAATAAGATATGTGTGTGTCTATATTAACAGATTTGAGAGATCGGCTCAGATGGTTGTGGGGACTGAATGGCAGGCTGGAAACTGGACAGGAGCTTATGTTGTAGTCTTCAGCATGAAATCCACAGGACAATCCAGCAGGCTGGCACTTGAGAAGGGATTTTCATATTTTAGACTGTAGACAGAATGCATTTTCTGGGAAACCTCAGTTTTCATTCTTTCAGCATTCACCTGGGTGAATGAGGCCTGTCTTCATTCACTTTTTTGTGTTTTTATAAGAGAATGTCTTAGACTGAGTAATTTATTATTATTTTTTTAGAGGTTTTTGCTAAAGGTTTGCTAAAGGTTTTGCGCTAGCCAGAGAGACAGAGAGACAGAAAGAGAGAAATCACCCCCCAGGGGGGACGGTCACACCACAATCCCTTCTCCTCCATTCTCCTCTGAGGATCTTGGGCACACATGCACACATGTCCGGCGTGAGTTTAAGCCACTGAGTCCGGGACTCGAACTGGTCGACTACATGGAAGTCCAGCAACATAGCCATTACACCAACTGCTGGTCCCTAGACTGAGTAATTTATAATCAACAGAAATGAATAGGCTACTGGCTTGGAGGCTGGGAAGTTCCTACCGTGCAGCTGGCATCTGGTAAGGGCATTTTTGACATATCATCCCATAGCAGAAAGAGAATAAGAGCAAATGATGACACACACTGCCCCCAGCCCTTTTCCAATTGATGTTACTCTACTCGGGTGGAGCCCTCATGACCTAAACACCACCCATTTGCACCAACTTGAAGCATTATTGTAGGGGAATTAAATTTCTAGCACATGCTTTTAGGGGAACACATTCGAACCATAGCAAGGGCCCATCCACATTACCAAGGAGAATCTTTTTACTTGAGGTCTATAGTTGATAGCTATGCATCACATATACAAAGCACCCTTACGGTAACATCTAAATTATTGTCTGACCTACTGGAAACACCACAGGTTGGCTAAGTTGACATATAACATTTAACACTCAGGCTCCAATAATGTTTGCAAACATTAGCACTTGTGTATGAATGATAGGTGTAGACACAAATCTTCCAGGGTGTCTTCTAACCTACGCATTTTGTAAATCCATGCTAAGTCTAGCAGAGGTGCTTGGAAATGGTTTAATGTATCGTATGACTTGCTGCCCACTAGTGATCTACCGGTACAACCTTTGTGTGAATATGGCTTACATTGAGGGGTAAGCTATAAATCTTGGCCACCAGTCTCTGTTCACCATTAGCTCCAGACAATACTTCGAGGCAATATTCTCAGAGCCCAGATATTTGTTAATGAGTTATGAGGTGTCAGGGCCAGCAGGTGGCATAGTGGTTAAGGTGCTGGACTCCCACATGGCCGATCACAATTAGAGTCCAAGAGAATGGAGGATAAGGGATTGTAGCATGGCCATTTCCAGGGGGTGATCTCATTTTCTCTCGCTTTGTTCCTTGGTTGAGCACATGCACCCGATAGCAAAAATCTCTCTTAAAAACAAAACAACAACAAAAAAGAGTTATGAGGTTATGATGAGAAGATTCTGGATACTTTTCTATGACAGGAAAAACTAACAAAGACAAGTGATTGCTACGATTGATGCTTAAAATGGGAAAGCAGAAAACACTCTGCTTTGAAGAATCTAACCATTTTCGTTTCTCACCTGTAATTGTTTTGTGAAATAAATATGCTTCCAAAGTATTTTCTATCTTCAAAATAAAAATTAAAAAAAAAGTAGCTGTCATTGTTGAAATATGCCCAAGAGTTAAAGGTCTGGTGTACTTCTTATTCTATTTTCAATTTCCAATACAATGCTTAGGGAATGAAGCATAGCACTTAAACAATGATTTCTTATGAGCAAATTTTGGATTTGCCACATACAAGACATTCATGATGATGCATGATCTGTTTTTAAGAAATTCAATGTGATTTACCAAAGGAGTCATTTTTTATGGACAGACAATTCCGGTTGAAATGTGCCCTACTACTGGCCAACCTCTGCATACCTACTTGAAAAACAAGCCGAAGTGACATCCCAGAAATGAATCAATCGGATTGACAAGCCCGCTTTACACAGGTCTTCTATAATCAAAATTTACAATGGATGTGCTGAAATAGCTAGAATTCACTCCAGCACAAGTTATAGACCTTTATGCAAATAGCTAGGAAACAAACAGTTTCAGAAAAACCCTGGATATATGTTGACAGGAACAAGCGTTAAGGATTAATTTAGGATCACAAAAGAAGTGTGTAAAAAGTACATTTATGAAGATAATAGCAGAAATACTTGCCTTTCTTTACTTGGTTATTCAGACCTGAATTTAATTGTGGTTCAAAAACACTTGATCTCTCAACCCAAGTCGGTAGTGTTCACTAAGACAGCACACTGCAAGGCAAATGTAAGAGCAGCATACAACGGCAGAGCCTCTTCACTGTCATCTTGGAAATGATGACTCAAAAGTCAATAGCTGTTTGACATCCTCTGTAGCACATTTCTGCTGACAGATCTGAACTTACTAAATGTCTGTTTTTAGTACTATTGTAGGAGCAAACCTCTTTTTTTTAGAGCATTTTGTTTATTTTCAGCGTGGAATGAAAACAGCATATGGGTTGGTGGATGGACCATTTTTATTTTTTATTTTTTTTTGTTTCAAGCTGCATTAAGTGAATTATTTCTACTTATAGAGTCAGCTCAAATTTCAGAAAAGGGATGATTATCAGAGCTTAGGCAGGAGCAGAAATGTCTAACTTGATGACACACCCATTGCTCTCCTAGGTGTGCGAGAAGTAGAAAAGAGCCTCGAGGTAGTTTTGCTGAGAGATCCAGCCTAAAGAAATGTTCTATTTTTTTTTTTTTTCCTATGCTGCAGGACTTGAACATGGTGTTTAGTCCAGAATTTTGCAAGAATAAAAAGTATCTGATTGCAGGGTTAGCTGTTACTTGAAATTTATTTTCTTGCTACAGTTCAGAGCGATTTGTGGTGTAGTCATTCACTGCTATTTATTTATTTTTCTAAAGAGCAAATTTGTAAGAAGAGTGGTCCCTTCTTCCAATTTAAAATAAATTCTTTTTATTTGAAGACAAGGTAATATAGACTTAATGGACCTCTTTCCTTTGAACTCTTTATGCAAATTTTAAAGCTTGTGGTGGAAATGCATCGTACATGTACAACATGGAGAGTGTCATTTTTTGCAATTTTGAATTATCAATTCGAATTACACATGTCGAGCATGCTTGCATGGCCACTTGCCTCAGGGAATTATTGTTGAAAGACAATTTAAAACATTGACTCTGAAAGAATTATCGTCTTGTAGGACAGCAAACATTTGATACATCAGAATTGTATCTTTTTGAATTTTAGAGTAATGTAACAATCATTCTAAGATCAAGCTTTCTTAAAACTGTACTGATGTTTGACTCATGAAATGTTATTTGTAGTGTATGATCTGTATGAAGGAAACAGATTGTTTCTTTTTTCATTTTTATTGTGTACTTGTTAATCTATTTCTAAAGGTATTATGCTAATTATAACACTACTCTTCACATGCAGAATCCAAATTGCTCATTTTCAAGTTTTTCTTTTTTTTTCAAATTGTAATCTGTTAATTACTTGTTTAATGGAGTGTGTAATTACCTACTTTAAGTTAGGAAACTGTTTCCATTTCAAAGAGAGAAACCTATTTTAGAAATGAAAGAATATAAATGCAGTCCTTTTCTGATACAGAATATAACTCTTTACTTCCCTTAATGGTTCTAAGTGAGAAAATGAGATTGAAAAACAACTCATTATATTTTCCCTTTATGTCTTTGTGTATACCACATCAAACAGAGGTAAAATTTATGACAAAACTAACAGGTTGCCATTTAACTACACTTTGCTGAGTAATTTTACTCCTCATGTATGCCATTTAAATGACTGATTTCTAGAGTAGGGAGAAAACCAAATTTTTAATGAAATATCATTAAAAAAACTTTTCCTAAATACTTGGCTAGAAGAGAAAACCAAGTCATTAAAGAGATTAAATAAGGGATGAAGATATAAGACAAGTGGAACAATTCAGAAAAAACAACAATGGATAATTTTTTTTTGAGAGGTTTTTTGCTATAGGGCGCGTGCGCTTGCCAGAAAGACAGAGCAAGACAGAGAGACAGAAAGCGAGAAATCACCCCCCGCAGAGGGGATGGCCATGCCGCAATCCCTTTTCCTCCATTCTTCTCTCACGATCTTGGGCATGCAAGCACACGCGCCCGGAGTGAGTTTAAGCCACCGGGTCCAGGACTCAAACTGTGGTCGATTTCATGGTTTTCCAGCAACAAAGCCATTATGCTAACTGCTGGTTGCAATGGATAATATTCTTGAGGTCTGGGTTTATACAGGGCTTATGCAATTTCTAAGGATAAATATTTCCATCTAAGCAACAACAAATATGAGGCATATCATCAAGATAGCTTTGTGTCATATATTTGAAAACTGAGCCTTCCAGATAGTAAGTAAAATGATCTATTGTCATTTGACCAAGCAGCAGTTCTGGTTTCATATTTCAAACCATTGCCTCCAAACTTAAGTGTTAGTTACCATAATAAAAATAATTAGATTTGTATAGTGTTAGGGAATAATGAAAACAGACTTTCTGATGATTTTTAAATTGATCAGTTTATTAACTTATTGAAGATATTTTTATAGAGGTTTTTGCCTTAGGGCATGTGAGCTCTCCAGAGAGAAAGAGACAGTGAGAGGGAAAGTGAGAAATCACCTTCCAGGGGGATGGCCATGCCCCAATCCCTCTCCTCCATTCTCCTCCTGGGATCTTAGGCATGCACGCACTCACCTCCAATGTGATTTTGACGCCACTGGGTCTGGGACTTGATCTGCAGTTGGCCATGTGGGAGCCCAACAACATAACCGCTATGCCATCTTCTGGTCCCAACTTTTTGGCGAATTTTAATATTTATTTATGTATTGGGAGAGAGAGAGAGAGAGAAAGACACTTCCAACAGCGTCTTCACACTGCAATGCACTTTAGCCATGCCAGGATTGTGGGCACACACATGCATATACAAGTGAACCTTGAAACATGATCATTGGCTCTTCCCCGTTTGGCTTCAGGATCATAGAGCATTGTGTCACTAATGCACCATCATGTTTGGCTGCGATGGTGTTTTGGTGATGCACATTTAACTCCATGATGATCTGTAATGCTAGGAGTTGCAAATTGATGAGAAGAACGCTTTATAGCAAAATCTTCATTCTGGGTGGGAAGAGAAACACGGTACTAGTGTATGAGTCCACTGCCAACCCATTGCTCACCACTTGAAAGCCAATACTCAGGATCAACCGAGGGCATAACAGTCACATCATAGTCACATCATTGGACTCCCATGTGGTGGAATGCGGTTCAAGTCCTGGACCCGGTGCCTAAAATTCATACCGGGCAGATGTGTGTGCATGCCCAAGATAACAAGAGGAGAATGGAGGAGAAAAGATTGTGGCATGACCATCCCCTCTGGGGGGGTTGATTTTTCGCTTTCGGTCTCTCGATCTCCCTTTGTCTCTTTGGTGAGCACACAAACCTTATAGCAAAAATTCTTCTCTAAAAAAAAGAAAAGAAATGAAAGTCAATATTCAAGAGACGAAAGATACAGACTTCAAAGAACTAGTTTATTCAGGAAGCCAGCAGCCCAAGAAGGTGGTAGACTGACATCTGAAGCCCATCTCCCAAATCCTGGTCTAACAAGAAGAATAATTAAAGAGGAAGTAAGAGAGCTTCACAGTGCTTTGCCCAGTCCAGTGTACTCATTTCTTTGCTCCTGAGAAGGAGACTTATAAACGTCAGAGTTGTTTTCATCTGTGGCTGGGTTGGCTGGACCTGGTCATCAGAGTGGATGTTTTCATCTTCCTCAAGCAGATCTGCTTCTTTGGTTATAACCTCAAAGCCTGGTCTCTGCAAAATCTCGTTAAAATCATCACTAGTTTTTGCAAGTCAAAATATTAAGCAAGGTCCTCTATTTAAAAAGCATCTAATGTGATAGGTTTAATAAGGAGTTATTTTGCTCATGGAAGAAACTTAATGAGCCAGCTGGTGGTGTGGTGAAGACAGTTGGATCCTACATGACTGACTATAGTTCAAGTCCCAGATCCAGGGCTTGAACATCCCGCTGGGTTTTTGAAAGGCTAGCTACACTAGCCTTAGATGTTGCTGTAGATGTTTGTAATTTTTTTTAAGAATTATTTTAACTGTATTTATTATTATTATCATTATTATTTTCCAGTTTGATCAGAGAGAGACAGAGAGAGAGAGAGAGAGAAAGTGAGAAAGCAAGCCACCAGGTCTGAGACTTGAACCGTGGTCGGCCATGTGGGAGTCCAGAGCCTTTAACCACCATGCCACTTGCTGGCCCCTAGATGTTTGTAATTTAGAAACAGCTGTAGGGAACCAGAGTGTACGTTCCTGAAAAGCTGGTGCTAGGCTGGGTGATGGCAGCAAAATGGCAGATTAAGGAACTCCAAATTTCTCTTACCATAAAAGCAAGAAGAAAGAGGTAACAACATCATAAAATTAATTTGATCTTTGAATGTTAATAAAATGCTTCCTAGATATTGAAAGGATATTGATTTCAGAAAATAATGGTTGAATTTCTTTAGAAAATTGAGATTTGTGATGATTTAACTCACCCATTCCTGTCCTATACTCTCCGACTTCCCTGTAGCCGTGGAAACACATAGATCACAAACATAGTGAGATCTTAATTCCCATAGTCCCCCAAATGAAAAGAAAGAGTGGAGACTCCTTAAAGATTCATTTCAAAAAAAAAATTATTAATTGACTATTTAAACTGAGTTGGAGCTTGCCTATAATTAAAAATGTTTTTTTCTTATTTTATTTTTAAGTTTTTAAAAATTTTTTCCTGGAGATATGTGTTGAGACGTTAAGAAATATTTTTTTTCTTTTACCCTTGAGAGCAACTTGAGGCATTGGACAATAGTTAGGAAAAATGAGTTAAAAAAAGAACTTAAAAGGAAAAGCTAAGGAATTATATGATTATACAAATTGTATAAACTCAGGGCCAGTGGGTGGCATGGTGGGTGGTTAAGGTGCTAGATTCCCACAAGGCATACTGCTGTTTGAGTCCCAGGCTCTGTAGCTTTAAGAACACGTGTGTGTGTGTGTGTCCCCACAATTTTGAGAGGAAAATGGAAGAGAAGGGATTTCAGTGTGATCATCTCAACTGGGAAGGGCGTGATTTCTCACTTTCTGTCTTTCTGTCTCTCTTCAGTGAACACACTTGCTCCATGGCAAAAACCTTTAAAAAAAAATCTTGAATACTCCGATATCTGTGGGAATCTTGCAGGACATCCACATGCATAGGGCTCTGTGCATGTTTAGGAAAACTTGAAAAAGTCCCAAGCTCTCACCTTTGGTCAATCTTGAGGTGCTAAATTGGCAAGATATAAAAGCTGAGACAATGTTGGCAATCGCCAGGAGAAGTGACAAAGACGGTTGTAACGTGTGAAGTCTTTCAGCAAAAACTGGAAGATTTAGTTAGAAAATATTTGTCTAACAATTAATAGAGCAATAAGCTATTTTAACGGAGTCATTACAAAGCCACACAAAGCAAAAGATATAGACTTTAAAGAACTAGTTCAGAAATGTCAAGGAAAAAAAAATAAGAAACAAAAACAATCTCTTTGTAGAAGAAAGAGAAATTTATTTCCAGAGTTGTGACAATATATCTAGAGTTGTCACATTATATAATTCAAAAGCCTCAGATTTTTAACAACAAAATATCAGACATAAAAAGAAACAAGACACTACGGCCCATTCACAGGAAAAACAAAACAATCAATATAAATCAATCTTGTGCAAGCATACATGTAGGACTTACTAGACAAAGACTTTAAATCAGATTTTGAAGTTATGTTTGAGAATGAATGATAACCATGTCGAAAGAAGTATGAGAATGCCATTTTGTTAAATAGAGAATATCAATAATGAGATAGACATTATAAAAAGAACAAAATAAAAATTCTGGAGTTATACAATGTAACTAAAATTGAACATTTAATGTAAGAAGTCAGTCAAGAGCAATCTTGAACAGGCAGGAAACAGATTTCACACCATCGAAGGACAATTCAAATGAGGTTGTCCAGTTTAAGGAACAGAGAGAGAAAATAAAACTAATCTAAACAAACAAACAAAACAATGAGAAGAATCTCAGAGACATGGAGGGCATCATGAACTATGCTCAATGGTGATTTCAGAAAATGAGAAAAGAAAAAGAATCGTTCAAAAATTATTGGCTGAAAACTTCCTAAACTTTATTAAAAAAAAAGATTTGACATAGGCAAAATTTAACAAACTCATTGAATTCGGCGTAGTTAGGCTCAAAGAGATCCATACCTAAACACTGAAGTTAAAAATCAAAGAAAATGAATCTCGAAAGCAGTTAAAGGGAACTGACTCATCATGGATCTGGACTACTCAATAAGATTTATTTATCATCAGAATGCATTCAATCAGAAGAGAAGTTGGAAGCCATACTCAAGCTGAAAAATCACTGTCAACTAAGAATTCTGTATCCAGCAAAATAATTCTTCTAAAGTGAAGGAAATTTGAGATATTCCAATATAAACAAAAACTGTAGAATTAGTTCCTCAGCAAACTGCTACACTAAAATATTAAAGGGAATCCTTCAGGCTGAAAGAAAAGACAGTAGACAGTATTTGGAAGCTAGAAGGACTCCAGTAATCTAGTAAAAGTAGGTAAATATAAAAGGCAATTTTAACATATATTTTTGTAACTATTTTTCCTCTTTTTTTAAGTTATTTTTCCTCTTATCTATAACTGCATATCGATAGTTATAAAATAGGATAGTATGTAATTTAATAAGCTATCATTTATAAGAAAATAACTGAATATAATCTCAATAAATTAAATAGAATTGCAATTTAATATTTTTCCCCAAGCCTCAGTGGAAGAAAATTAGAATCAATTAAAGAGAGATATTTGAGAAATTCACAAATATGTGGAAATGAACAACACACTCTTAAATACCCAATGAGTCAAAGAACAAGTCACAAAGGATATTATAAAATATCTTTAGATACAGGAAAATAACAAAATGTGATATAGCTATGGAACGGAATGTCATTTGGCTGTTAAGAAAGGTACACATACTGTTACTTGCTATAAACAGGGATGAACTTTGAAAATAGTGTGTATGTGAAAGAAGTTAAATATAAAAGGCCACACCTTCTTTTCCCTTCATATACATGAAATGTTTAGAATAGGCAAATACGTAGAAGCAAACTACATTGGCTGTCAGGAGTGAGGGTATGGAGAAAATGAAGAATGAGTATTATAGGTTTGAGATTCCTTCTTTAGCGCTGACCATGTCCTGTAATCAGAAAGTGGTTATGGTTGTACAGCTTATAAATACACTAAAAATCATCATTGAACTGTAAACTTTACAAAGTGTACATTTTATAGTATCTAAATGATTTCTCAGTTAACGAACCCCAAAACCTAGTGGCTGTATTTCTAGTAGAGGAGAGATGTTTTACTATTTACCAAACCCTATAAAACTAGACAATAAACACATTTTAAATTTATGCAGCTTATCAATTGGCTTTGCAAGAAAATGGGAAGGTTTTTATTTATTTTATTATTTCTCAGATCTCTCACGAAGTCCTCTACATTTTTTTCCTCTGGCTGTGTTGATTTGCTTTACTGATTTGTTTGAATTGAATTTATCAGTAGAGTGATTCATCTGTTTCTGCAAATATAAGCATAGGGAGTAAAAGATGGAGATTCTCACTGTCAAAATTTGTCAGGCTATCTCTACTGATTTCAATCCCAAACTGAAATATTTAAACTTTGAAAGAAATTATTTTGCTAATAATTAGTGGTGACAAAGTATTAAAGGAAGCCGAAAGATGCAAACCCTATAAAACTAGACAATAAACACATTTTAAATTTATGCAGCTTATCAATTGGCTTTGCAAGAAAATGGGAAGGTTTTTATTTATTTTATTATTTCTCAGATCTCTCACGAAGTCCTCTACATTTTTTTCCTCTGGCTGTGTTGATTTGCTTTACTGATTTGTTTGAATTGAATTTATCAGTAGAGTGATTCATCTGTTTCTGCAAATATAAGCATAGGGAGTAAAAGATGGAGATTCTCACTGTCAAAATTTGTCAGGCTATCTCTACTGATTTCAATCCCAAACTGAAATATTTAAACTTTGAAAGAAATTATTTTGCTAATAATTAGTGGTGACAAAGTAATTAAAGGAAGCCGAAAGATGTTTTTTTTTTGTCTTAATTTCTTTTGTTGTAGTTACTCCTACCTCCTATTTTACATTCTTTTAGTTGAATATTTATAATGAATGTGCTCATTGAGAATCTCAATAACTTTTCACACGGCGGTTTGATTGATATCAGACTATGAGGCATAGACACATGCTGTACCAAATAAATTGTGTTTTACTTTGATAATTTGCTTTGATACAATTTTGTTATTTATTAAATTTATAGATCCACTTATTATGTACTTTCATAATTTGATCTCATCTTTTCAATTTCCTTTTCTTTGTCAGCTATTGATTTTTATTTTTGCGCCTTCATTGTTGTTTTCACATAGGAAACCGTGGTAGCCTGTGACACTTCACAAATGAACATTTAGAAAAAAAATGTTGTTGGGGGCGCAGAAGGTGGTATGGTGTTCGGGGTGCTGGGACTCCCATGCAGCCGACCACGGAACTGCCAGCTTGCTTTCTTGCTTTCCTTCTCCCTTTCTATCTTTCTCTGTGAGTGTGCATGTTCTACAACAGTTGTAAAAACTATATAATAAATGAGATAAAATAATTCTTTAAAAGTGTTTTCTTTTTAATCAAGCAACAAAAATTACATTTCTCTTGTAGAAGCTGAAATATTCGTCATGGCTAGAATGTTAAATCCTTGATTTGAATTTAGGTTTGAAAAATGTCAACATCAAAATATTATTTGATGGGAACCAGCAGTTAGTGTAATGGCTATGTCGCTGGACTGCCACGTAGTCGACCGCAGTTCGCGTCCCGGACTCGGTGGCTTAAAACTCATGCCGGGCACGTGTGCATGCGTGCCCAAGATCCCAAGAGGAGAATGGAGGAGAAGGGATTGCGGCGTGACCATCCCCCCCTGGGGGGTGATTTCTCGCTTTCTGTCTCTCTGTCTCTCTCTGTCTGTCTGGTGAGCGCACACGCCCTATAATGAAAAAACCTTTCCAAAAAAAAATATTATTTGATATGGCGTAATTTCCTATTTGTTAGATAGCAAAGGTATTTTATGGACCATAATAAAAGAGGCACAATGCTAAGAGAACACTATGCGTTCCCTTGAAAGTAGGTTTGTTGCATTTGACACATTTCTAAAGCTCATGAAATGCAGTTCATCTTTATTAAGAAGATAGGTCTTTCTAGGTTATTGGAACAGTACTCTCATTGGTTGATCCAATTTAATTATTATAAAAATGGATGAGCTAAGATGACCATTTGTGGATGAGGTCTTTTCATTTTCTACATCTGTAATGAGCAACAAACAGCACATGACTGTGGGTTCAGCCATTTTAACTGTTGGAAATAAATAATTTTGTATTAAAGTTATGTTCAATGCACTATGCATTTCTCACCTAAAAATGATTTTCCTATGACACTGAAAAATTAAAATTAAATACAATCTAATTTCAGGTTCGTCAAGTTGGCTTGAAGAAGAGTACAAGGTATAGACAGGACCAATAACTGCTTCCACAACTTTGTACTTTCTCTTCATGGTTGTTTTGACAAGATACTCAACTTCCCTCTTCTTAGTTTCCTTAGGTACAAAGGTTGAAAATTGGAAGATAGATCATTTCTAATTTTCTTTGAATATCTATAATAATTTTTTTCAAATTAGTCTAGTATTTTATATATGTCTCTATCTACATAGATATAATACATAATTTATTATAGAAATATAATAAATAGATATAATAAATTATATATTAATTTTTATATATAATAAAAATATGCTGTTGGGCCAGGGTGTGCATCATTCAGCCATTGAACTATTACAAGAGGAGAAGAAAACAAAATTTTATAGCAATAAGATAAAAAATATCTTAAGACATAATTTTTATCTTAGAAGAACCCACTACATTTTTGTCTTAAAAAAATTAAGTAAAATAGTATTGATTCAGCCATGGTGGAATGCACAGCTAAGACACTGTCCCATAGTCAGGGACCACGTTAAAGGCCCAAGTTCAATTCCCAGGCCCACCTAAAAGATGGGTTAGGATGGTGGGCACCTGTGATCCCAGTGACATAGGAAGCAGAGGCAGAAGGACTGTGAATTCGAGGCTTTCCTGGGTAATGTAGCAGGACCCTGTCTTAAAGAGCTGCATGTGGTGCATGAGCCCATTGTTCCAGTTACTTGGGTTGGGGGTGTCAGAGGGTGGCTGAAGCAGGTGGATTGCAGCACAATGACTTAAAAAAAAATTATGAAACCAAAGTAGTGTCTAGGTTTACTCATGACTTAGAAAATAACATGGCTTTTTTATTTTTTTGCGTTGAGCACAGGCTCAGGTTACCTATGTTCAGAGCAAAGCATTCATAAATCCCTTAAAGACCAATGCAGTTTCCCTGTCTTCAAGACAGGATATATACATACATTACTTGAAGGTTACAATAAATGTGTATCGATGAACAGAATCAGCAGGGTAGGTTTAGGGTTTAGTGCCCTTAATTTCATGATGTTAATTTGAGAGGAGTGCACTTAACCCTGGAATAGCTGTTGCCATTGGCCAATTCCAGGAAGTGAGGGTAATGGCTCTAAAATCTTCACAAGGCTCAGCCGTCAGCTGGAGGAGCACATGGATCTCAGGGAAAGAGGGCAGAGAGGGAGAGGGAAGGACACTCAGTGCATGGAGCCTACCCTCATACTGGGATTTCTGCAGTCCAGGTCACTGAAAAGGTAAGTCCGGTCAGCTAACTATAGGGCATCAACAATTTTCACAAAGAAGAAGAGCAGTTGTTATGGAATGAATTTGTGCACCACCCCCCTAAAATTTATATGTTGATGTTCTCACCCCTGCTGTGTAGTTGTATTGGAAGCAGGGCTTTTAAAGAAATGATTAAAACAAACAAAAAATAAAATCACAAGTATGGGTTACTGATCTGATAGGACTGATGTCCTTACAGAAGAGGAAGAAATGTCAAAATGGGCACATACAGAGAGCAGGTCAAATGAGAACACGGTGAGAAGGTGGCCCACCTGCGAGTCAAAAAGATGGCGACTAGATAAACCAATCCCGCAGGCATCTTGATCTTGGACTTTCAGCCTTGGAAACAGTGACAAGATGAAGTTCTGTTCTGTTGCTTATGACACCCAGACGATGGGATGCTATTACAGCAGGCTGATCAGACTAATTACAACAGTTGAGGAGAAAAAGATGCAATGGCATGTAGTAGACTGAGATTATTAATTGGCAAATTGTCACAATTAAACGCCTATGAAACTTGCCTTTTCCAACTAATTGCAGCGAAATGGTTAGAGAGAAACTGACGCATGGACCACAACGATAGCATTTGCTGTGCTTTTGTCATTGAGAAACTCTGCATATTTTTTCAAGTAAATATTGTTGATTTAAGCTGTTTATAGATATATGATTTTTTTAATAAACAGAAACATCTGGGCCGGAGCCATCACCGTAGAACAGTGAGAGAGTAATCACAACTAATTCTTGTGCTTTGAGGGAAGGATATTTGAATTCATGAGAAGTAGGCATGCTTGCTATGGTACAGAAACTGCTGTTTGGGTTAAATATTTCCCATTTATGTAGACAGAGAACAAGTCTCCTGAGTACAAAGCAGCACCACAGTTTTTAGCTTGAATTTTAATTAGTAAGCAAAGACGCAGAGTAGATACCTTTGTGTGTGTGTGTCTGGATTATCTATTTCTGATATGAAGGGGTGGCTAGCGATGCCTGTGAACAGTAGCAATAATCTGGTTATAAAGAAATTCAACAAAATAAATGCATCTTACAGCCTCAGAAAATAAAAATGTTCTAATGTATCATTTAAAAAGAAAGGAATAAACAAGGACTAGAGTCTTTTTTTAAACATAAATATTTATGATATACCAGGTAAACAACTATGTACTGATCTCAATTTTTTTGCTGTTTGGTAACAAAACAATGTCACTTTTCATCAAACAGCTGATAAAAATTGAAGAGTTCATAGAAAAGAGAGAAAAAGAGAAAAAAAAAACCCTAACATATGAAACAAGTTCACTATAATAGGAAAGATGTAAAATTGTTCCTATTCTTTAAAAAAGAGAATGTTCTTATAAAATACACAAAGATATATAGAATTGAATTGGGATGTATTGATTAATTTTGTAACATAGTTGTAAACGTAAGAAATATTTTTAAAAATTGTTTTGTCAATTAAGATGACGGAAAAGTGAAAAGATCTATTTTTGGCTACATTTTCTTCTCAGAATTAAATAATAATTGAATGATAAATCATTAATTTGGTATGAAGAAAAAATAAAATTAATTCTGTCGAATAAGTATACAAAGTTCAGTTGCATAGTATTGACTAAACAAGAAAAATATTTTTTTAAGTTTCCATACATGAACTAATTATTTTTTGGGAAGAGAGGTTTTTGCCATAGGGTACATGCGCTTGCCAGACAGACAGAGAGAGGCAAGCAAGAAATCACCCCTTGGGGAGGTGGCCACGCCTCAATCCCTTCCTTCTCCTCCATTCTCCTTTCGGGATCTTGGGAACACACACACACGTGCCCGGCGTGAGTGTTAAGCCACGGGGTCCAGGACGCGAACCGCGGTTGACTACATGGGAGTCCAGTGACATAGCCATTACACTAACTGCTGGTCCCCAATGAATTAATTCTTACATCATATTGGCTAGTTTTTTTTGCAGCTTTCTTGAAAACTGATTCGAGATGTAATTATTTGAGATTTACATAGGTATGTACACATGTATCTAATTTTTCAGATTAGCAGATGGAAAGCTGCTGTATCTGATTAATTTTTTTTTCTCTAGAGAAATAAAAATAATCTACAATTACTTTTTTCAAATATCATCTGTGCAAAAGATAATAAGCTGTATCATAGGTTATCATGAGATAAAATTCCTTAGGTAGTTGACATAGGCACTGATTTTTAGGAGGTACTCAGAATAAGTATATTCAAGTAATTTTGATTTTTAATGACTCCACATGTAAAGTCAATGCTAATTAACAGCGATAAGTATCAAATTCAAGAAAACAGGAATCTGCACCTTTATATGCCTGACCTGAAAAACCAGACTAAGATGAAAAGGTCATCCCTAAAGGTTTCCTTTAAGTCTAATAAAGGAGATAGACATCTTACAACCTTCCAACCCCACTCCCCAGCTCACACACTACTTAGAAGCAGAGTTCAAGAAGCCCCAAACAGCTATTGATCTTAGTGACTCCATCTGATTATGCCTTTGAAAGGGAAATTATAAAATATTTATAAAATACTGTATAGAGAATCTCAGAGTACCAAAGTACATTTGCAAAATACCTAGAATTAATAAAATAATACACATCTAACTTTCTACTAGAAAGTTGAGGGTTGTCCGGAATTTGATGAGAGTGGTCTTAACGAACTAACCTTTACACAATATTCTACTCCAAAGAACAGGTTGTCCATAGAGTTTTTATAGAATTGTTTTGCACGATATGTTCAAAGAAATCAAAATCTGTGTATAGATAAAGAATTCATGAAAGGAAATATGCCAAAATATTAACAGAATTCTGGCGAGTAGAATTCGAAAGTACTGATTGACTGAAATTTTTTTTCTCTCCAAAATTTATACATTGAAAGTTCTTACCCCAGTCATGTCAGAATGTGATTGTATTTGGACTTTAGGGAAGTAATTAAGGTTAAATGAGATTATGTTTGTTGGTCCTAATCCATATGACTGAATTCGGAGATGGTCTTCAGAGGCGATTAAATTGAAATGAGATCCTTAGGATGGGACTGAGCTGTCAGTTGGCTATAGAAGTAGAAATCTGGACACAAAAGTAGACTCTAATATGTACACACAGAAGAGATACTGTGTGAGGACTCAGTGTGTCCTTGGCAAAGCAAGGAGAGACACCTTAGAAGAAGGTCCCTCACATAGCCCTCACCTAACTCAAAATAAGGCCAGAGAAATGCAACCCTACTATATTCCTTCAAGAAATTCCCAAATATTTTAGATACCAGTAAAAGACAACCCATCTGTCTGGAAGTTAAATCTCCAACTGTGATTAAAACGTATCATTCAGGAGTATGTCCTACTTCTCAGCCTTATGTAAGTCTGGGCCATACAAATGGGTCTGATTTAATGCTAGCTAGTGTTGGGGTTCTATTCTTCAATGACTAGGAGACCTTTCTTCATAAATTAAGGTGGTGGTTAGCTCTTCAGCTATGGCAATACGGTTTATAAAACTCTGCTGACCACTGAAACACGTTCAGGAAGTTTGGAAGATTGTAGTGATACTAAAGTACTATTTTCATTTTTCTCTCTATTGATATTTACTGTAATGGGGAAAAAGCAGCCATGGATATAACTGCTAGTTCCCTAGCTTGAATCAAAGGAGTGATACAGACTCCACTGGCAGCCATTGTAATGTTTAACTCCATACCCTCACAGGGAAAAAGAAAGCAGGGTGTGGTATAATGTTAAATATATTTGGTCTTCATTTGTATTCTTATCATGGAGTCCCCATAACCCTTGGAATTTCCTGAGTGATAGGAGTGTCATTTACTAGTAATAATTAGTTCCTATTGACCACAGATGAGTTTATGCTTATGGACTATCTAGGGCAGGCCCTTAGATAGCTTCAGACTGGAGCCAGTCACCAGAAAACCTGAGTGATTAGAGAATTAGAGGGTTCAAACTTACAGCCACACCAACGTTCAAGAAAGGTGATAAGGATTGAAGATTAAGCACAAACTACTCTTGAACAACAGATTTGATAAGCTTCTTGGTGTTTAAACACAGAGATGTTGAGAGGGAATGAAAGCAATATAGCACACCCATACTTTGCCCTACTCATTTCTTCATCATGATGTTCCTTCGGTATCCTTTATAACATCCTTCCTAATAAAATGTAAGCATGAAAGTTCCTTTGAGCTTTGTAAGGTGTCCTACGAAATTAATTAAAGATGGTTTAAATTCCAGTTTAGAGTCCATTGACCAAAAATCTAAGTGACCACTACTACCTAGAGTTGGCATCTGCTGAGAGACAGTCTTGGGGGACTGAACATTCAACCTGTGTGATCAGTGTGATTTTCAAGGAAGTAGTGTAAGAACTTAATTTAATTGTTGGTTAGACAGTAGGCATCTGCTATGATCTGAATATCTTCCTTAAAATTCATCTGTTAGAAACTTAATCATCAATGCAAGTGTTGGGTGGTGTAGCTTTATGAAAGGTGTTTGTATAATAAGGATTCCATGCGCATGAATGAATTAATGCGGTTACTAAAAGACTTAAAGAGATTTCTTTCTTCTTTCTTCCTCTTCTACTTTCTACTCTGTGAGGACTCAGTAAGAACACCCCCACCAGATGCTGGCACCTTGACTTCTGAACTTGCCAGTCCCCAGAACTGAGAAATAAATTTCTGTTCTGTATGAGTTATCTGACCTCAAATATTCCATTAAAGCAGCACACATGAATGAAGACAAAAATTGGTTATGAAGAAGTGGTTTTCTTTTTGATTTAACAAAAAGCTAAACATGTGAAAGCATCTTTGGACCTGAGTAATGGGCAGGGTCTGAAAGAATTCTAAAATGAATGCTGAAAAAATCCGGCATTGTCATGAACAGAGCGTTAACAATGATTCTATGAAGACTGAAAAGAAGATAAGAGCTGTAGGTAAAGTTTGACTCTTCATAAATATTACTTTAGTGGGCATGATGAGACCTCCGACAGAAATGAGGACCATCTTATTGATAAGGTATAAGTAGTAGCCCGCTACTGATCTGAATTAGTTATCGTGGGCCCATTTTTATACAAATATTTGGGTATAAACCAGAATGTTCTTTGGCCAAAGGCACACTCACACAAAATTGTTATTTAAACTCAGTAAATCTCTTCCACATGGCCTAGTGGGCTATGAAAGCAGCTGATTAGATTTCATGGGCATTCCAGACATGGCCATGTTTCTGTACATACTGCTTCTTGAAGGCTAAGCTATTGTGCAGTATGGGGAACTCTAATCAGTCTGTTTGGATCACACCCAGTGACATCTTTCAGACTGGAGAAAGGAGAGAAGCTTTCTTTAATGGGATGAGCTAAATGGAGTCGATTTTGCTCCATATTATTTTTTTCTTTGTGCTTTACCCACTGAGCTTCTGAGCTACAGTCATCCTTTTCTGTTGTGATCACATTTGTGTGCCTCTAATTTCATCTCAAAGATTCAAATCTTCTATTATTCTTTCCAGTCTTGGTGAGTGACTTTTGGAATATTTTGATATCCTCGCACCAAAAACCAACATGTATAATTGTCAAGTCAAAAAATTTTTTTTATAAGTTTGTTAGCAGAACCAGTATATTTTAAAATCCATTTATGGGGATAGATTTCACCAAGGACTATTTGATTGGGACAGAAAAATAAAAATATTCCATAGATATTTTAAAAATAAAGACTTAAGAATAAAAATTTGTAGCATTATAACACACACACGCATATACATACACACACATATACATACACACACATATACATACACACACATACATCTAAAAACAGCTGGGGGCACATGAGTCAGGGCTAATGCTTCTAATATTTTAGACATCAAGAAGAGAGACCAGCAGTTAGAGTAATGGCTATGTCGCTGGACTTCCATGTAGTCGACCGTGGTTCACGTCCAGGACCCAGTGGCTTAAAATTCACATTGGGCGCGTGTGCGTGCGTGCCCAAGATCCTGAGAGGAGAATGGAGGAGAAGGGATTGTGGTGAGGCCATACCCCCAGGGGGGTGATTTCTCACTTTCTGTTTCTCTGTCTCTCTCTGTCTGGCTGGCAAGTGCACGTGCTTTTTAGCAAAAAAAAAAGAGAAAGAAATCAAGAAGAGACAGAAATGGCAGAGACCACTGGATAATCTGGTTGTCTGTAGCAACATGTGGGTAATTTTTTAGACAAGGCTCATCAAACTACAGGAACCTACATCTACTGTTTGCTAAAGATCATGAGCTGCTTATGACTGCTGTAGGAACATTGACCTTTGCTATTCATCTGCCTTACACATCTCATGCAAATTCTTCTCATGAGTGAAATTTAATCTATTACCCTGCATGCAAGTGATTCTGGGTAATGTAGTTCCCAGCTCCCACACCCCAGGGTGAAGAGCGCCAAAAACATTGGTGATGAGGTCATTTGTTGAAAAACCAAAATAATATTTAGCACATCAAGATAGTAAATATTGCAAGATAAATCCTTCCTGGTTATTTGAAGATAGAAAAAAAAATCAATTCCTCATGATGCTTTTAGTAATCAAACTGACTATACACATTTAAAAAAATCTATGTGGTGGCTTAATAAACCAAATGTCATAGAGAAAACAGATTTCAGTAAGCGAGAGAAAATGTCGCAGAAGGACAGCACCAAATATAAGTTAGTGAGTGAGATAGCAACAGATTAATTCCTTGCTTTGAGAAGTAATGGTTGACTACACACACACATATACATACACACACATATACATACACACACATACATCTAAAAACAGCTGGGGGCACATGAGTCAGGGCTAATGCTTCTAATATTTTAGACATCAAGAAGAGAGACCAGCAGTTAGAGTAATGGCTATGTCGCTGGACTTCCATGTAGTCGACCGTGGTTCACGTCCAGGACCCAGTGGCTTAAAATTCACATTGGGCGCGTGTGCGTGCGTGCCCAAGATCCTGAGAGGAGAATGGAGGAGAAGGGATTGTGGTGAGGCCATACCCCCAGGGGGGTGATTTCTCACTTTCTGTTTCTCTGTCTCTCTCTGTCTGGCTGGCAAGTGCACGTGCTTTTTAGCAAAAAAAAAAAAAGAGAAAGAAATCAAGAAGAGACAGAAATGGCAGAGACCACTGGATAATCTGGTTGTCTGTAGCAACATGTGGGTAATTTTTTAGACAAGGCTCATCAAACTACAGGAACCTACATCTACTGTTTGCTAAAGATCATGAGCTGCTTATGACTGCTGTAGGAACATTGACCTTTGCTATTCATCTGCCTTACACATCTCATGCAAATTCTTCTCATGAGTGAAATTTAATCTATTACCCTGCATGCAAGTGATTCTGGGTAATGTAGTTCCCAGCTCCCACACCCCAGGGTGAAGAGCGCCAAAAACATTGGTGATGAGGTCATTTGTTGAAAAACCAAAATAATATTTAGCACATCAAGATAGTAAATATTGCAAGATAAATCCTTCCTGGTTATTTGAAGATAGAAAAAAAAATCAATTCCTCATGATGCTTTTAGTAATCAAACTGACTATACACATTTAAAAAAATCTATGTGGTGGCTTAATAAACCAAATGTCATAGAGAAAACAGATTTCAGTAAGCGAGAGAAAATGTCGCAGAAGGACAGCACCAAATATAAGTTAGTGAGTGAGATAGCAACAGATTAATTCCTTGCTTTGAGAAGTAATGGTTGACTACACACCAGGAACATAATATTCCATTGCAACGTATTCTCTACTCACAAGGAACACAGAATATTTCCATACCTGTGGGTTTGCTGTCTCAGGTTCAGGTATGTGTCCACAACTGTGTCCTAAAAATATGTAATGGGGAATTCCACAAACAAACAATTCATAACTTACAAATGACATGACATTCTGAGTAGCATGATGAAAGTTCATGCCATCCTGCCCCATCTCACCTGAGACATGTACCACTTAGTCCAGCATCTTCACTTCGTACACAGTACCTGGCCATTAGTCACTTAGAAGCCATCAGTTATCAGGCATAAGATCACCTTCATAGTGTAGATAAGGATTGGTACCGGTGCAGCTTCAGGCATCTCCTGGGATGTTGGAACATATCCCCCAGGAACTGCGGTGGAGGAACTACTGTACTTCCTCTTCCGAGACAGATAGAAAAAAATCCACTGATAAGTAAACAATCTTACTTGAAAGTCAATGATCAGAGTTATAAGATGGAGGGACCAGCAGTTAGTGTAATGGCTATGTCACTGGACTCCCACGTAGTTGACTGTGGTTCGCGTCCCGGACCCGGTAGCTTGGAACTCACGCAGGGTGCATGTGCGTGTGTGCCCAAGATCCCGAGAGGAGAATGGAGGAGAAGGGATTGCAGCGTAACCGTCCCCCCTGGGGGGTGATTTCTCGCTTTCTGTCTCTCTGTCTCTCTCTGTGTCTGTCTGGCGAGGGCACGCGCCCTATAGTGAAAAACCTCTCAAAAAAAAAAAAAAAGAGTTCTAAGATGGAGATTGTGAGGAGATGTGTGATTAAGATAGAGTGGTAAAAATAAGCAAAACAAAACAAAACAAAAACAAAAGAAAAAAACACCAAGAAGGCTCTCTGGGTTTGTGACACTTGAACTAGATCTGAGTGTGAAAAACAACAGCATCGATGAATAGGTTGCACAATGAACAAAGGAAAAGGATGATTTCTGGCAGAGAACATAATAAACTATCTGCTCCAAGGAGTGTGAATAGGCTTCACGTTTTCAAGGTACGAAATGGAAGTCCTTGTGGCCAGAAAATACTGAGTGAATAGCAGAATGGAATTACGCTGGAGAACAGAAGAATCTGATCATGCAAGGTCTTAGCAAGAGAACAAAGAAGGCCATTGTATTTAGTAAATTGGTGAGGGAAGAGAAGAGCATGGATAATGAGGTAATTGTAGACAATGGTGACTTCATGTAAGTGATCATAGTTCTCTTGACTTAGTTGCTTTTTTAAGATCTTTGAGAGGCCCTTGAATGATGTTAAGCTTTGATTGTTATCCTCTGACTGGAGATCCATTTAACTTCTGAAAAGAACAAGTTCCAAAAAGGAAAGAAAACAAAAACTTGGTAAACTTCCTGACAAGAAAGTTAGGAAAAGAGACAAACTATTACCAGAAGATAAAAACAGGAAAGAAATGGTAAATTTACTATGTTTTAAGAATTGAACTACACTTTCAATAAAATAAATGGAAGATGAAGTTTAAGTAACTTCTCATTTGTCCTTTCTTTAATTTCAAGTGTCACTTTTGATGAATTACTTACCATTTTTGCATTTCCTTTTTATGGTTTTTAGCAATATATTCAGTTTGTGTGTTTTTTATAATTAGTTGTTTCTTTCATGGAATTGGTCTTTAAATTCCATTTTTGTTACAACACATAATTTCATTGTTCTTTCTGTTGTCAACTTTGCATAATTATTAATGTTTTTGTTCATTGCTTAGGTAAATTTTTCTCCCACGCTGCGTACACAAGAAAGTAAGCAATTTAAAGGTTAAGAAAAACAAAAAAACAAAAAAACACTGAAGCTATAGTATGGTCTATACAAATCTCCTGTGACTAGAACAAAGGGATCATGCCATTTAGAGAAGAAAGATTTAGGTCAACATTTTAAAAAGAAAAATTAGTATACACACAAGGAGCGTACAGTGCTATAGAATTGTGAAGTAATTATTTTATGATTTTGCACTCTGTTATAAACTTACTATAATTTTCAATCTGGTTATTACGAGTCATCCTCCCTTTGTATTTATTTGATGTACGTTTTGTAGGTCAATATGCACAGTACCGGGAAGAAAAACGATATTTCCTCTGAAATCAGGCTTGGAAGGACAATTGTCCTTTGGTGGTAGAACCGTATTTATTTTGCAGTACTTTACCATCAAGTTTTTCAATCCAAAATATGAAAAGAATAATCTAAATTAAATCTGGATAAAGGATATAGATAAACATGTTAGAGGAGGAATGAGTAGAGATACCTTTTGAGACGATATTAAAAACTTAGAAGTGTGTATTTATTTATACCATAGATGGGGAAATTGAGAAATTTCTTTTTAAAAAAGCCATGTCTTATGCTTGCCAAGCACTTGATCGTTTTAGAGCTTTCTTACTTAAGATAATTCATATGGCTCTCAGAATAATTCTTTCACGTACACAAAATAGCCACTTTCCCCAGTAGCATGGATGAAGTGGGATCCAGATATTCAGTAGATAAGAGATTTGCATCTTTCTTATTTGTGATGGGAGTAAGGCCAGGACTTCTGCTACCATTCTTCCCTCTAATACCTGTCTGCTATGCAATGCAGTTCTACAGTTCTCTTCTCTTAGAACAAGAGAAAGTGAGGGGATAGAGACAGTGCAGTAGTAAAAATATGACATCCTGTGAGCCTGACCCATGTGGGCAGGTTTCATGTTTGCGTCTGGCGACCACCTTGATGCAATAGCCGTATGTGGGCCCATAATCTGGGGCTGACTGAGGCAGTTGGATTGTAGATCGGAACCCTGCAGGGGGTGCTGTTTTTTTTCTCTCTCTCTGTCTCTCTTGTTCATGAAAGAAACACGTATAAACTAAAACTAGTGTTGTTTGTGCAGTATTAGTCAATAAAAGAGAATTTTATTTTGGGAAATTCTTTCAAAAACATGAAAGAACAGAAGCAATACCTCAATTAAGTGACAACTATAAACCAGAAGGTTACTTGATGGATATTATCATGTTAAAGATGAAGATGTATCGTTCATGTCCTTACTGTATCTGTCAGGGCTCTTAGTTCTAATCCGAAGCAACTCTGACTAGTTGAAGGAATTTATTTCAGGACGTAAGTAATTCCCCAACTCTCTGGAAGATCCAGGGAATCCAGCTTGGAGACAGACCAGGACCTGTGCCAGCATCAGAGCACATGTGAGGGATGTGTGTGCATGTGTGCATGTGTGCATGTGCGCATGTGCATGTGGTGCACCCAGAGAGAGTAGGTCGCCCAGATCCACCAATGGGATTGCTACCATCTGCATCTTTGTCATGCTCCGCACTCTCATGAGAAAATGAGCTATTCACAGAGCCTTCTCTTCTCCCAACATCTCAAAAAGGTGCATTTGATTCATTAAATCTAGGTCACATGACAGAGTCCCATCACTCAGTCACAGGAGAGAATTGAAAGGACGGGAGGGCTCTGTCAGGTGTGTATGTGTAGGAGCAGTGCTTACAAGGTGGTCAATTCTCCAAATAAAGGGCTTCTAATGGAAAGTGCTTGGGTGCCATGAACAGGACTCATGTTCACTGTACCATTGCAGTAGATTTCAAAAATGGGCACCAACTCCTCCTTCCCATACACTCAGGCTGTCTCAATATGAATACCCACGACACCTCCTATCAAAGGGTCAAGTCTCTTTCACTAGCCCTGGAACCTGGGCTGGACTTGTCATCTGTTTGTTCAAAGCACAGTGGTAGAAGAAGACTGGGCTGGTTCCCAAGTTGGGCATCAGGAGACATTCTACACTTCTGGGGGCCCTCTGAGAACCCTGCTGTCCCAGTAGGAGCAATTCCAGGCTCACACTCTAAAGAATGGAACCCAAATGAAGCAGTGTCCTCACAGCCAGTGGACAGACACCAGAGAGCCAAGAAAGAACCCTTGGAAACGCATAGTTGACCTCTGATACAGATGTATGCTCATCTCTCCAACCTGGTCTGTACTGGAAGAACCATCAGTTAATAAATGTTAATGCTATAATCTACTAAACATGGGAGTGGTTTGTATGCAGCAAAGCTACTTGACAGGGCAGCCCCATGGCCTGGGGGTTAAGGAAGCTGGTCCACCTGGACAACCACACAGTTCATGTCTCAGCCTAGTGGCTTGAAAAATATGTCAGGAGGTGTATTGTGTGTATGTGCAAATTCTTGACAGGATGGAAAAGGATCGTGTCATGACCATGCCACGCTGGAGGTGTCTTCTCTGTCTTTCTTTCTGGTAAGTGCATGCACCCTCTAGCAAAATAAAAAAAAAATTAAAATCCACTTGAAAAAACTTACAAAAATGTATTTTTTACAAGGTATTTGGGGGCATAATAACTTTCTATGAAATAGTCTTCCTTTATTTGTAGGGGATATGTTTCAAAGCCCTCAGTGGATGGTTGAATCTGTGCTACTAGCAAACCATATCATCCTTTTTTTCTCCCCTGTAGATATATATCTATGATAAAGTTGAATTTCTAAATTAATAGGTGCAGTAAGGGATTAATAACAATAACTTATAATCAAGTAGGGTAAACATTAAACCAAAGTTACGTGAATATGATCTCTCTCTCTCTCTCCCTCTTCCAAATAGACTTCTCTTTGTTCCATAGTGCAGGTAAATAGCATTGTGGAAAGTGACTCCTCTGATATAGAGTGACTATTGTCATTTAAATTACCTTGGAAGGTAGTTGTAGATGAGATGAACTTTTTAGATCACCCTAACAGCAATGTACTCGCCTCTTCAAAAGCACCCGTGCACTCAGCACAGAGGTGTTTATGGTTCCACCGGGCACTTGATTGCCTGAAGGATAGCCAAAAGGGGATTTTGTTCACACGGCTTCCAGTTACTCTACCGCCAATGTAGCTTTTATCACAGTCTGCAAATGGAAGTTGATATGTTTATTTCCCCTTTCTCATTGAGCTGTGCATGCTGTGTATTGCAATGTTCTTTTCCTGTCTGAATAGCCCCTCAATAGCTGTTTATTATAATATTTGCCACATAGTCACCTCCCTCTGACAGCAGGTAATGCAGCTTAATGAAATATTTGTAAAACCCAATGAACTGCACAGAAGAAATGTGCTTTTCAATTCTAACTTATGTTCTTACTAACCCTATTAATAGCATCTTTTTCTCACATCTGTGTAGCTGTGACTTTCCTCAACCGACCACATACCTCGTAGACACCTCAGATGAAATGTTGAGTCTGTGAATGATCCTTCATGCGTAACATGGTCCAGGTCTGACACATTGTGAAAGCGGTCCGCATCGGATTTGGGAATTAACAGAAAGAAATCATGCAAATTGCTGAAATCTTTGCCAGGAAGATTTCAGGTCTTCATAATGAGTGTGATACTTTAAAACCTTTTCTCCCCTGATGTTACTTAGATGTTATTATTAATGACATCGCATTATTAGTGGCATCTGTTAACCTTACTGTATCTCTAAGTTCTCTGTGAGACGGTCCGACCTGAGGTCTAGCTGGGCTAGTGAATCATACATTCTCAAAGCCAAAATGAACTTTTAAGTTAACACACAGAATACTTACTATGAGGTCTTGAAATCAGTAAAAACCAATAAGCTGTTACTGTTTTTAGGTTTTTGACGTAGGGTGCATGTGTTTCCAAAAAGAGACAGAAAGAGGGAAACTGTGAAATCATGCCCCCCCACCACCCCAGGCGGCATAGCTATGCTGCAATCCCTTCTCCTCCATTCTCTTCTTGGGATTTTTGGCATGCACATGGACATGGGCCTGACATGTTCCTTAAAATGGCTTCCTTATGGGCCAACCGGTAGCCTGGTAGTTAAGGTGTTGGACTCCTACATGGCGTTTGAGTTCTGGACATGGTAGCTTGAAAGCCATGCTGTGTGTATGTGTGTGTATGTGTGTGTGTGTGTGGGTGTGTGTGTGAGTGCGCGCAGACTGAAAATTTCTAGAAGATAATGGAAAAGAAAGGATTGCTAGGATTGCCATGTGGCCATCCCCCCTGGGTAGTGATTTTTCACTTTGCCTCTCACCTTCTCTCTCTGACTTTCTCTGGGAAGTACTCACATCCTATGGGGAAAATCTTGGGGGTGGGGGGAAGACTACCTTGCTTCCATCCTTCCCTGAGTCATCATGGTGTTTTATTTCCTGTATAAACTCTTACAACTGAAACTATCATTATTTACTTGCTAACATAGTTATTTCCGGTTTGAAATGCCTCCCTAAAATATAAGCTCTGTTAAAGCAGGTACCTTACAGATTTCATTTACTCTAGCATTGTAATACCAGCAATGCTCACAAATGAATACTTAGTAAATGTTCGACAAATTGAGGAATAATGGTGCTTCCTGAACTTAGTTCTCTTGAATCCTTCCTGTCTCCGAGTACGACATCACCAAGTATCGACAATAACTGGGCAAGTGCCTTAAATGTAATAGTTCAGAAAATCTTTTAGCCTCCAATGTCCATACCCAAGTTCTCCATCCATCTCTACATTTTATTCACTACTTTTTATAGACTTTTTAGAATTTCTCTCTCTCTCTTGTAATGAGAGAGAGAGGGAAGGAAGTATTTTTTTTCCTTCTTCTTTTTTGGGAGAGGTTTTTGCTATAGGACGTGCACTCACCAGAAAGACAGAGAGAGACAGAGAGACAGAAAGCGAGAAATCACCCCCCCCCAGGGGGGATGGCCATGCCACAATCCCTTCTCCTCCATTCTCCTCTCGGGATCTTGGGCACGCACGCACACGCGCCCAGCGTGAGTTTAAGCCACTGGGTCTGGGACTCGAACAGCAGTCGACTACGTGGGAGTCCAGTGACATAGCCATTACGCTAACTGCTGGTTCCGGGAAGGAGGTATTTTTGAACAGGTTCTTGCCTCATCATTGCCATTATGTTCTTGCTTCCCAGTGAGCCAAGACCACAGACACACGCTGGCAGGCCCGCCCTGTTTTAAGCTGGGCTGGAAACAAACACAGGCCTTCACTATGGCCCCAGCTACTGTGCAGCCACAGAACCTTCTGGCTTGTGCTACCATAGCTGGGTCTCTTTGACTATATTTGAAAAGTCAGTCTAATTCTCTCCATTTCTACAATAGGACACTAGCTCGGAGCCCATCAGCTCCACCCTGTTCTCTTTTGTCATCATATGTCGTCTTGGCTCCTTCCAAAGAATTTTCCACACTGTGGTCAGAATGACTTTACAGGAAAGCAGACTTGGTCATGTCACTTCCTCTCCTCACAGAAGAAACTTCGAGGTAAATATTAATTTTTAAATAAATAAATGCCTACGTCATTCATTGAAAAACTGGCCTCTAACAAATCTCTAACCTTAACCAGCACTGTAGTGCTATTCCAGCAATAATTATAATAAAACAGAAAATGGGCCACCCAGTGGTGTGGCAGTTAAGGCGGCTGGATCCCACGCGGCCACATATTCCATTTGATTTCCAGACCAGAGGCTTGAAAAACACGTTGGGTATGTGTGACTGCATGCTCAAAATCCAGGGAGGAGGAGAGAGTGGAAGAAAAGGGATCACAGTGTGATGGCACCATACATAAGGTGCCTTCTCACTTTCTTTCTCTCTTCTTTCTCTATCAAATAAAAATAAATAAATAACACAGAGAAGAACCATATAGAACCCAATCGGGACATAGATGGAACAATTATTCTTTCTTCTTAGGTCTGCAAATGCTGACACATTTGATACAGGTTAAACACTGAGAAAACAGCTGAGCAGCAGACCAGCAGATGGCGTAATGGTTCCATCACTGGACTTTCACATAGTTGACGGTGGTTCGAGTCCCGGACCCAGCCGACTAAAACTCATGCCAGGCACGTGTGTGTACATGCCCAAAATCCCATGAGGAAAATGGAGGAAAAGTGTTTGTGACATGGCCAACCTCCCTGGGGGATGACTTCATGCTTTCTGTCTCTCTCTCTCTGTCTCTGGCAAGTGCACATAACCTATAGCAAAAACTCTTTAAAAAAAAAAAAAGTTGAGTAGAATTTATCTTCATTTTATTTTTATTTGAAAAATAAGAGGGCTGGATTAAACTCTGTCCAAAGTGTTCTTCATAGAGTCCATATTCAGTTTTTTGTTTTTTTTTTTAATTTTTTACACCTATGACAATTAATCCATTTTAATGCTAACTTTTTAAATCTTAATCAGGACTTTCTCATTGGCCAGACAGTTCTGCCAATGAACTTGTACTTGGTATTCTCATACTTGGTATTCTTCTCATCACCCTTTGTACCTGTCTTCATAAGGGAGACACTAACAGAGGATAATCCTGGTCCTACGGTGTTTCCTGAAATACATTATCATCCCTACCATTTCAGATGAAGAATAAAACTTTCTTTCTCAGCAGCGTATCTGAGGCTAGAGGGTGGTGCTGGTGGGAGTCAATGCTTTCTTAGGCTCGCCCACATGCAGAGGTTCCAGACTCATGTCCAGAGATGTCCCTGAACATCCTGGGTGTGTGTATGACCTCATGCTGGCTGAGACTAGAAGTGGACCATGGAGTGAAGACACATGGGGAGTGCCGTATCTCTCTCTGTCTGTCTCTCACTAATGGAAGACAAAAAAAAAAAGAGCTAAAAAGAAAAATGTATCTGCTTTATCCCTCTCACATGATTGCATTCATTCTTAATTTCTATTATCATTTTATTTTTCTTTAAACTTAAGTAGTATCCTTCGCCATTTAAGTATGGATCATCCCGTGATATTCTGCTGGATGATGTTGTCTTATTATTTTTCTTGAAAACTACAAAATGATATTGTTTTGGTTCCTATTAGCACATGTCTTTGACGTTGATGAACTATTTTGCAGCAGTTCTGAGCTGCAACTTTGCCTTTGGTCATTTATGGTTCTTTATTACTGACCTATGGTCTATCCCTTCATCGTGGCCACAGTTAGAGTGGAATTGTCTCTTCATCTCTTTTAGGAGAAAGAAGCATCCTGGGACAGTAAAAAATAGGTCCATTTTGCAAATACCTCTTTTCCAAAAGTTGTTTGAGAACGTATGCGATTAATCGTAAACAAAATCCACATCATTTCTAAAATCTTTGTTTTAAACCTCTACATTATAAGGTTTACCTCTCTGTCTGTTTTTAACATGTACTAAATTTCAAGGAGGTATGTTATCAGACATAGTGTCCCAAAGCAGGTGTGGTTTGGGTCCCTTCCTGTCCCTCTAGCATTATACTCAGTGAATTTACTTGTATTCATCTTATTTAACCACTAGATGGTGGTAGAAATAATAAGGCATTCAACATGCCCCAGGGTAGGAAACCAAAGAGCTAGCCCCTCCTAAGTGAAGTTTAGGGGTTTATTGGACACAGCATAATAAATTAGTCGTATAGAAAAAGAAACTTCCTGAACTCAAAATGATGATGTATTTTTCATACTCCTTCTGATGCCTCAATTGAACTGTGTACTTTCTTTGTAAATACTCTCCTTTTAAATGTGATGGCAATTGAGCTTGCAAAAAAGACATTAAAATGTTACTTCATTTTTCCTCTTCTTCGCTTTGTAAAATTGTATCATCGTATTTGAAGGAACCTCTTCTGGAGGAAGAATTCTGTGGCTTATGCTACTTAATTGTTAATATGTATATATCGTTTATCTCCAACAAAAAGATTTCAGTTATTCTCTTGTATCCCCCATAGCACCTGCTGTCACCAGCCATTTGAGGATGGTATGTGTCCTGAGAAAAGTATCCTTAGGTGATTTCATTATTGTGTGACCATTATATTTGCACAAACGTAGATGATAAAGCCTCCTACACACCTAGGCTGTAGGGGTTGCCTTTTGTTGTCAGGCTAAAGAACTACACAGTTGTAATTGTACTGTATAGCAGCCACTGTAACACAGTGATATTTGTATTTCTAAACATAGACAAGGCACGGTAAAAATAAAAGATAAAGAGCCAGCAGATAGTGTGGAGGTGTAGGTGCCAGGTCCCAAGTGGCTTGCAACAAGGTTTGAGTCCTGGACCCAGTGGCTTGAAAATCATACCTGGTACATGTGCATGCTTGGCCAGAATCCTGAGAGGAGAATGGAAAAGGGATTGTAGGATGGCCATTTCTCTGGGGAGGTGGGGGTGGAGGTGGAGGAGGGATGATTTCTCACTTTCCCTCCCCCCTCTCTCTTTTCTCTTGCTATATCTGGCAAATGCACATGCCCTATAGCAAAATTTAAAAATAAATTAATAAATGATAAGAAAATAGTATACCTATACAGGACACTCAGTGTAAATGGAGCTTGCAGGACTATAAGTGATTTTTGGTAAGTCAGTGAGTGGTAAGTCAGTGGGTAAGACAGTCGGTTAGTGGGAAGTCAGTGGGTCAGTCAGTCGGTGAGCGGGTAGTCAGTGGGTCAGTCAGTCGGTGAGTGGGAAGTCAGTGGGTCAGTCAGTCGGTGAGCGGGTAGTCAGTGGGTCAGTCAGTCGGTGAGTGGGAAGTCAGTGGGTCAATTAGTCGGTTAGTGGGAAGTCTGTGGGTCCATCAGTCAGTGAGCGGGAAGTCAGTGGGTCCGTCAGTCGGTGAGTGGGAAGTCAATGGGAACCCTAGCACATTACCTTACACTGCTGTAGACTTTATAAACAGCAGTACATTTGGGCTTCACAAAGTTTATCCGAAAGCCATGTTAGAGCATTATTGACAGAAAGCAAAATCTGGTAAGATATATTAGTCTCCAAACAATACACTTCTCTTGCCCAGCAATTCAGAAGGGCATCTTGGAAGAGGAGTTGGGTCACCCATGACTTGTCTCTGCCCCTGCGCTGTATGGACATTGTGTGCTTACCGATGTGCTTCAAGGCCCTGGGGTCCTTCCAGATTACAAAGGATTTCAATTTATAGCCTGCAAGATTGTCCCCAAGCAAGAGTGTTATCCTGACCTTACAAGCCTTGAAACCTGGCACTCACTTGGCCTCCTTATGATGAGAGTCTTTTTAGAAACTCATTTCCAGAACAGGGAGGTTTCATGCATATTGAAGATCTGCTCTTTCAAGTAATTTTGTTCCACAATCAGCTCATCTAGAATTTCCAAAAATTCTTCAGCTGTTTTCGCATCGTTCTTGGAGACTCACTGCTCACTTGCACATTATGTAATGAATAATGATTCTTGAATGATTGAAAATGATGAGAGAAAGAAAGAAATTGAACCTTGTAGTCAGGACTAACTGTTTCTTTTAACATTGAAAACAAACTTTTTGCTTTGTGGTGACTATTATAGAGATGAAAAGGGTAAGTTTGGGGTCAGTCAGGTGGTTATGGTGGCTGAATAAACTGCACATGGGCAGATGTGTGGTTGAGTCCCAGACCCAGTGAATTGTGTGGCAGAAACCCCAAAAGGAGAATGGAAGAGAAGGGACTGCAGTGTGGCCATTCCACCCTGGAGGGTGCTTTCTCACTATCTCTCTCTCTCTGGCAAGTACACACAACCTATAGGAAAACAAAAAAAGGAAGCTGTGTCTGTTATTCTTCAATCCAAGTGAGTAAATCAGGGCTAGATGTGATCTAGCATCCCTCAAATTTTGTTAGTCTTGTTGCCTTCAGTGAAATAGAACTTTTAACAACTTCTTTATTTTTTTTTTTAAGAGAGATTTTTTTTTCCCTGTAGGGCATATGAAGTTGCTGGAGAGACAGAGAGACAGAAAGTGAGAAATTACCACCCCCCAGTGGGGGTGGGGTGGGTGGGCGACCTTGCTGCAATCCAATCTCCTCCATTCTCCTCTTGGAATTTTGGGCGTGCATGCATACATGCCCGGTGTAAGTTTTAAGACACTGGATCTGGGACTTGAACCAGACGTGGAGTCCAGTGATGCAACCATTATGCCATCTGCTGGTCCCTAACTTCTGACCCTTTGTTCTTGTTCTACACAATGACATCTACAGAGACACAGGATATGTCTTTTGGATGAGCAAGAACTCTCACTGATTTTCTGCCTTCCTTGCCCCTAATAAATTTTAATTTCATTTTCAGGGCATTCTGCCATGTTGCCTCTTCCTGGCAACTCCAGCTGTGAATTTTGTATGCTTAGGGGCCATGATGAACAAAATAAGAGGAGATTACATCAAGTACCGGAGAAAAGGATCTGGTATCAGAGAATCAAGAGACTTGGTAAACAAAGAGGTACTTGAGGCTGCTACCAGAGTAATACAGCATATTATCTTACACTAAGCTTTTTTTTAATAAGTAGAAAGAGTACACTAATATAATGATAAAAATTATAGCATAGTAAATACATACTCAAGTAACAGAAGCATTTATTACCGATATTGAGTATTATGTGCCATACATAAATGTACATGCTATACTTTTAAAGGATTGTCAATGCAATAGGCTTGTTTACACCAACACCAGCGCAGATTGGAGAGTAATACAGTATACTACAATGTCACTAGGTGGTAGGAATTCTTCGGCTCCTTTATAATCCTATCGAAACACCATCCTTTATGCAGTCTGTCCTTGACTGAAACATTAGTATATGGGTCATGACTGAATTATGGATAAATGTAGCCCATGTTCCCTAAGTGCTTGTTGAAACACATGGCACTCTGCTCCCATTCAAGGCATGAACCAGTTATGTAACCTGTTTCTAACAGGACAACCAACTCTTAAGACTTCTGGACTGGGGTTTCCTGGAAATTCATAGACAAGACCCTTTAAGAATACCAGCAAGGCCACAGTTAGAATGAGTGTTTCCTTATCTTCCCAACTTAGAGTCTTGAGTTACAGCATGCTATGATCTGAGGCTCTGTCCCCTGGATACATCAGGTATATATTTTTCTTTCTTTTATTATTGTTCAACCTTTGGGTATCATAGCTGGTTGTTCTTTTTTGTAGCTTTGTTACTTTTCAACAATGAACCTTGGCTTTTCGTGGTAGATGTCCATCACTAAGTATAGTAATTCTGGACTCACAGACACATGCTTTCTTCATGTCTTCTGATAAAACCTCTCCCGTAAGTTGTTAAGGAAAATAGGAGGTGAGTGGGTGAGTTCTTAATGAATATGATCTGTAGCCTTATGTGTCCCAGGAATAGGCAGGAACAGGACAGGTCTTCTTTTGAGCATCCGAATACAGAGTAGCAAACTTCCAAATATAAATTAGCAAACTTCCAAATAAAAAATAGCAACTTGTGCTATAACAGTCTCTTTCCAACCAGTAAACTTGAGAGAAATGTCCTGGTCGTGTGTGTGTTGTTTTTCTTTAATAAACCTTCCTTCCTCACAGTCCCATAAAACAGCAGTTCCAATAAACAATGATATCTCAACATGTTTTCTTCATGAAGGTCTATATTCCTAAACTTTAAATTTTCTTAATGTGTGAACACATTAAAGTCCCCCTACGAGACCAATTTGTCCTGCTGCCTGGTTTTGTACATAAAGTTTTATTTGAAACACAGCCATGCCCATCCATTTATGCATTGTCTATGACCACTTTTCCTATCATAATGGCAGGTGTGATTGGTTCTGATTGAGACTTTATGGGCTACAAAGATTAAATATTTATTCTCTAATCTTAGCAGAAAAAGCTTACCAACACAGATGTGGTGCTTAAAAAAAGTTAAGTAAATGAATTAATGGAGAGGATCACCTATATTGATGCCTAGCTCTAAATAAAAATGCTGTTTGTTAAAATTACATTATTGTATAAGCTATGAGTCAAGAGATAAATTATCTAATGACAATGTGAGGCATAATGGTTTTATTGATTTAATTAGCTTGGGGAAATAACTGGCCATACCAGTGTTGGGTAGTATTTTAAGATTGCTTTGAAAACCAAAAGTTTTGAGTCTACTAATTATCAAATTACTTATTCTTTTTTTATCATATGGACAAAGTGTCCCATGATGCATTGCTTAGGTGATTAGTCCCATTAAGAAACAGTAGCAATTTCCTGACATGAAAGTCTCATAATCATGTGAGATAAATGGTAGGGTTTTGTTTGCTTATTTTATTTATTTATTTACTTTGTACTGAATTGTCTGTGACATTCTTTGCTGTGAGATACGGTTTTAAAGAAAAGCATACTGACGACAAAGATAATCTCAACATAGCCAATGAAAAAAGAATTTGTATTTCTATGTAGAGGCCTGAGGGAGATAAGTTTATAATCTCAAAAAAAGTTGGTAGGTATCAATTATTTGTATAGTTAGAGATAGCTAAAATTGTACATAACAATCACTCATTAAGAAGAGAGATAAAGGGACCAGCAGATGGCAAAATGGTAACGTCACTGGATTCCCACATAACTAATTGTGGTTCACAACCCAGACCAGGCAGCATAAAATTCATGCTAGGCACCTGTGCACGCATGCCCAAAATCCTGAGAGAAGAATGGTGGAAAAAGGATTGCAGCATGGTCATCCCCCAGGGGATAATTTCTCACTTTCTTTCTCTGCATCTTTCTCTGTCTGGCCAGTGAGTAGATGGACCCTGTAGCAAAAATCTCTCTCCCTTCCCCTCTCCACCCCTCTCCCCCCCAAAAAAAAGAGAAGAGAGAAAAAGAACACTTATGCTCACTCACTTCAGGTCTTATGAAACCATGGTATTCTACTGTGCCCAAAGAAATAAGTCTTCAAAAGAGTAAAATTTAAAAAAAAAGTAGGAAAAGAGAAGTGAAGACATAGTAAAGTCTCTGATTTGGTGATTTATAGGCTGGACAAAGTTATTTTCTTTAGGCTTTTTAAAATTCATTTTGAAGAAAGAATCAGCTACTCGTAACACTGTGGACTTTTCGTCTATTATTTAATTTTATACATTGAATAATATTTATAATAAATGCAGAAATCAAAACCTGTGGAGACAACTATCCATCAAATAATTGGTCAGTTTGTATTGAAATTGCTTTGTGCGGGGAACCAGCAGGTTGTGTGGTGGTTAAGGCATCAGACTCCCACATGGTTAGCCACTGTTCAAGTCCCAGACCTGGTAGCTTTTTTTTTTTTTTTTTTTCACTTCTCTCTCTCTTTGGTGAGTGCATTTGCTCTGTATTTAATTAATGTAATGATTGCAAATTAAAAGCAATAATAATGATAAATAAAATAAATAATTCTTAAAAAGAGAAATTTGTGTACAAAATAGTTAAATCTACACTATCAACATCCCCCAACAGAGTGGGGCATTTGTCATAATCAATAAGCCCACCTCGATCCAAAGTGGGTTATCACACAAATTCCGCATTTTACCTTGGGATTCACTCTTGGGGTTGTACATTCTATGGGTTGTCAGAAGTGTATAATGATGTCTTCCTATCATTGTAGTATCCTGCGGAATAGTTTAACTGCCCTAAAAATCCTCAGTGTTGTGCTTATTTATCCTGCCCTTTCCTCAGCTCTCAGACAACAACTGATCCTTTCATTGTCTCCATGGCTTGGCCTTTTCCAGAATGTCATGTTGGAATCATTCAATATGCAGTCTTTTCAGTCTGACTTCTTTCATGGCTTGATGCCTCATATCTTCCCACACAATGCATACTATTCCGTTGTATTATATTTTATTTATCCATTCCCCTGCTGAAGGACATCTTGTTTGTTTTCAAATTTTGTCAATTGCAAATAAGTGGCTATTAAGATTTATGAGAACGGCACCAGCAGTTAGCGTAATGGCTATGTCACTGTACCCTGCGGTTGAGTACTGGATTCAGTGGCTTAGACTCATGCTGGGCCCCTGTGCATGTGTGCCCAAGATCCTGAGAGGAGAATGGAGGAGAAGAGATTGTGGCATGGCCATCCCCCCTGGGGGGGGTAATTTCTCACTTTCTGTCTCTCTGTCTCTCTCTGTCTTTCTGGTGAGTGCACATGCCCTTAGGAAAAACCTCTCAAGGAAAAAAAAAGAAAGAAACAAACAATCAAACAAAAGATCTACAAGAAGAATTTTGTGTATATGTAAATTTTCAATTCATTTGTATAAATGTCAAAAAGTGTGATGCCTGGATCGTACAGTAAGGGTACGTTTTGTTTTGGGACCGGCAGGTGTCATGGTTGTTAAAACCATTGGATGCCCATGTGGCTGACCACTGTTTGAGTCCTGGACCTGGTGGCTTGTTTTCTCACTTTCCTTCTCTCTCTCTCTCTGTATTTCTCTGGTCAAATTAAATAATAATAATTAATAAAGTAAAATAAAAATTATTTAAAAAAGAGTATGTTTGGTTTGTAGAAACTGCTAAACTGTATTCTAGAATGGCTTTATGACTTTGCCTTCCTAATGAGAGTTCCTATTGCTCCACATCTTTGCCAGCCTTTGGTGTTGTCAGTGTTTGACTTTTCGCCATCTACTAGGAGAGGTTGTGTTTTTAACTATAAGACTTCACAATGTTTTCGGTATTTTTTAAATAGGCTCTGAATATTTAGGGATGTAGCATATACAACATTTCTCAAAGAAAATTGATCATCGACACGTTTTCCCATGGGATAGCTAATGAATCAACATTCCTGGGGAACTGCAGATAGCATTATAATATATCTGGTGCCTAGGCTCACCTAATGCTTGTCAGTTCACAGCTGTCTGTGCAAATTTGCTGAATAAATGAATGCTTGAGGTTGGAGCTCACAGAGAGAGCTGGGTTGGCTAAAGCTTGAATGAATTCAGACATAATGGGATAATCTTGGGTCTACTTACCGAAAAAGAAGCCAGCACTCATATGCAAGAAAGCCCCCGGGCTTCAGCCATAGCTATTATATGAATGTTCTATTATAATAAAATACATTAATTAAATGGTTAATTCTAGCATTAAAATAGAAATAGACATATGAGAGCGATTAATTGCTTTTTTATATGAGTCCATATAGTTGGCCAGTACCTCACAATAATTCAGTATTCTTTGGCAGCCAGTAGTTGCTGACGGCAGTTTCCTTTGTCAGAACTGTTATCAAACTGTGCTATTAAAAGAGATTTATTTGGTGAGATCTGGGTGGATCTGTAACAAATAAGCAGGCAGTCCAAGCTGTTGTCTAACATACAGGAATTTGGAGAGACTTTTCTTTATCCTCTTGGCTTAAGCCATGGTTTATCATATTTTGAATACAGTCTAAGCAAGCTTCTCCAAATATCCTACAATTATACATTTAAGCCCACATTGTATTTTTTAAAGAATGTTTATATAACTGCATTTGCCTTCATATATTCACTTGATAAAGGATTTTTGTTGACTTAAACTCTTTTTCCCAGTTCTTATTCTGAATAGCAAATTCATTATTCTGTTTTACAAATGAAGACGCTAAATTCCAGAGTGAGTCTCTGTGAAACTTTAACATTAGCAATATGATAAAAGCAGTATTGAAGAACTTAAATACTGACCTACCAGGACCAGCAGTTAGCATAATGGCTATGTCACTGGACTCTCATGTAGTCGACTGTGGGTCGAGTCCCAGACCCGGTGGCTAATACTCATGCCGGGCACGTGTGCATGTGTGCCCAAGATCCCGAGAGGAGAATTGAGGAGAAGGGATTGCAGCGTGGTCATCCCCGCCTGGGGGGTGATTTGTCCCTTTCTATCTCTCTGTCTCTTTCAGTCCTTCTGGTGAGTGCACGTGCCCTATAGCAAAAATCTCTTCCCCCCGACACACACACAAAAATACTGACGTACCTTGTAAGTCAAATTTGTTTTGTGATTCAAATTTATTTTTAAATATAGTTTTAAAAATTTTCTCATGATGACATCATGATGATTTTCTGTTTTAGTGTTCACAAATTTTGAAATGGGTCAGCTGCAGTGGGGTGCGGGCCATGGGGCACTGCTGTGTGTTACTGGAGCCTCATGGGCTCTCAGGTCAAACTACACACTGGGCACCAAAAGGCTAGAAAGCTGGGTGTGTCTCTCTCTTTTTCTCTTTTAAATAAATGTATAAATAAACAAAAATTTCAAAACATTCTGAAATTATTTAATCTTCTTGTTTATATTTTTCAGAACATTCTGAAAAATATAACATTCTATGCTGACAAATGTTTTCAATAAATCAAATATAATAAAGAACAATCACATTTTTGATATTTTATAATTGTTGACAGAATGTAATTTTTCATGGATGTAATTTTTTAACTCTCATAATCATTGTATTTACATATAACATTCTGACATTTACAAGATAAATTTTATGATTGGGAAAAGTTTTGGAGGTTAAAAATTCCAAAACATACTACATACAGTGGAGATAAATTAGTTAAAAATATATAGTACAAAATTTAGCCATTTATTTGTAGATCATTCTTTCAGAATGCTTGATGTATTTTTTTTTTTTTTTGAGGGATGTTATGAATGATTGTTTTGAATTGAACTGGTTCCACTAGCCTTTAAATAATGAGTTGCCAGGAAGAATTTGTCTGGGGATAAAGTCAAAGAGCTGGTGAAGGAGTTTATGTGCCATGATGAAATTTGAAAAATATACTGTAGAAAATGGGAATTGCTAATGGTTGTCAGAACTGAACTATTTTGTCTTGGGTTTATAGAATGCATTATGCAACTAAGACTGTAGTTAGGGATAACAAATTACGGTCCTATTACAAAGTTTCAGAAATTTCATGGGAGCCTCAACTCTTTCATACTTTGGAATATTAGACAATAGTGAGGGAATCTCTAAATGGTTAGCAAAAAAGAGAGCAGCTGACAAGGAAGAGTAGTTTCAAAGGAAGAAGGTGTAAGAATAAATTACCAAAGAGGTTGGACTGTATGAACCACTGACATGAGATACAGCAAAAAGCTATGGGAAGAGAAGTTGAGGTAACACTGCACCACGAGGAAGAACGGAGCTGTAGAGAAGAGACCCTGAATCAGGAAGTGATTTCGTTAGGTTGCATCAAAGGACTGCAGGTCGATTCTTATATAAATGGAGAGCTAACTGCGTATCCTGATGTGCAGTTGTGATCTCTGGGATTGTGAACTAGATGTTTGAGTTCAAAGCCTGTGCAAATGCTATAGTATTAGGGATGATTTAAAGTAATCCAGATGTATAGGAATAATTATGGAAAAAATAACTAGGTGTATGTATGGAAGTTCTTCTTGTTTTTGCCACACTAACTTGCTTAATTATTTAATTATGTGCTTCTCAGACCCTGTGCTATGATCTGCAGGGGTCCCTTAAAGTAGGTGCATTGGAAATTTAATCTCCAATGCAACAGCTGAAACGTAGGACCTTTAAAAAGTGATTAGGGAGCTAGCTGGTGGCATGGTGGTTAAGGTAGCTGGATTCTACATGGCCAACCTTATGCTTTGAGTTCTGGACCTGATGACTTGAAAATCATACTGGGTATGTGTGCGTACTTGCTTAAAAATCCCAAGAGGAGAATAGTGGAGAAGGGATTGAAGCATGACTACCCTCCCCTCGCACTCCTGAGGGGTGCTTTCTCACTTTTTCTCTTTACCCTGACCCAACCTCTCTCTGGCAAGTGCAAGCACCCTATAACAGATTAAAAAAAAAAAAAAAGCGATTAAGCACTCTGCTCTCATGAATGGATTAGTGCCATTACTATGGGAGTGGATTAGTCATAGTGGAAGTCTATTCTGGATAAAGTAAACTCAGCACCCTTTCCTTTTTGATCTGATACTTTCTTGCCCCTCTATCTTCTGACTTGGAACAACATCGCATAAAGCCCTCACCAGGTGCTGGTGCCATGCTCTTGAACTTCCTGGTCTCCAGAACCATTAGTCAAATAAATTTCTATTGTTTCAAATGACCCCATATCAGATACTCTGTTATAGCAGCAGAAAATGAATGAAGACACCCTGTATCTAGGAACTTAGTGAATTTGGCAAGATGACTTCTACAAATGTAAAGAAATTTAGCTCCACCTTTAATTTAGGACCCACTGCTGAAGCATTGCACTGTTAATAAGATACCATATCGGAATCAGCAGTCAGTGTAATGACTATGTTGCTGGACTCCCACATAGTCAACCGCGGTTCGCATCCCGGACCCGGTGGCTTAAAACTCACGCCGGGCGTGTGTGTGTGTGTGCCCAAGATCCCAAGAGGAGAATGGAGGAGAAGGGATTGCAGCGTGACCATCCCCCCTGGGGGGTGATTTCTCGCTTTCTGTCTCTCTGTCTCTGTCTGTCTGTCTGGCGAGTGCACGCACCCTATAGCGAAAACCTCTCCGAAAAAAAAAAAACCAAAAAAATGATACCATATAGTGGGCTTTAAATCATCTCACATTTAGGTGAGCAGATTAATAGATATATGTTTTTGATGCTATAATAAGCTGAAGATAATCATATATGTTCTCACTCCTTTTCTTATTAAGAAAAAGAAACTGGGTCAGCTGCTAGCATAGTGGCTAAGGTAGCTAGATTCCATATGATTAGCTTCACGGTTCAAGTTCCGGACCCAGAAGCTTGAAAAGTACACCTGTGTATGTACATATATGCCCAGAGTTCTGAGAAGAGAATGGAGAAAAAGGGACCGTGGTATGTCCATCCTTCCTGCAGGGTTGATTTCTCACTTTCCTCTCTCTCTCTCTCTCTTTCTCTCTCTCCTCTCTGGTGAACACATATGCCCTATAGCAAAAGCCTTATAGAAAGCCAGATTTAAGTTACTCTTTGTTGATATTGTCAGTTTTGGACTTGATTCAGTTAATTTATTTATTTACTCTCATGTGTTGGAGGAATTTGGAGAAATAATCGAATATGACATACACAAGGACACACATATGCTGTCTTTTATCTGACTCAGCTACGGAACCTTCTTCAACTATGTATCAATGTACTTTCTAGTACGTGAACTTAACTGTAAAAGGGACATAGTCCTTGATAATACAGAGATGAATTGATTTTGTACTTTCATAGGCAACTGTTTATACACTGGCTCAGCTAAAGTTAGTTTACATTCTCAAATGTCAGGCTAACTGGGACTCTAAGCCTACCGGATCTATAGCAAGTCGAAGCCTAATTCCATTGCCCAGTAGCAAAATCAAACCAAAGAGCAACGATTAAAATAGCAGCAAGGATAACTTATCTCCTACAGGGTATGATTTAGTCTTTTGTTGTTATTTTTAAAAATTATATTTACCGGTTTACAAATCATCATTGTACATCTTTGTGGGGCACAGTATGGTTTTTCAAAGTACATGTAATAATCAGATCAAGTTGTTTTCTTCCAAATTTTTCTTCTGAGTTTTCCTGAATTTGCTTCATATTGCTAGAGCATTTCTTCCATTTAGCAATTCTTTTTTATAATAATTTTTGAGAGATGTTTGCTACAAGGTGTGTGCACTCATTGGAGAGAAAGAAAGACACAGAGAGATAGAAAGCAAGAAATCACCCCTGGGAGGGATGGCCATGCTGCAATCTTTTCATCTCCATTCTCCACTTGAGGTTTGGGGTACACACACACATGCCCCTGGCATAAATTTTAAGCTGCCGGGTCTAGGACTCAAACTGTGGTTGACTACATGGAAGTCACTACTACCATTGCACAATCAGCTGGTCCCACATTTATAGTTTTTACATCTCTATTTTACTCACATTTTCTCAGAAAGGTAGTCATTTGCTACGATATGTAAAATTTTGACTATAAATTCAAAGTATACTAACTAAATTTCTAATAAAAATCACCGTTTTGTATAAGTTAAACAAATCCTAGGACAGAGTTAAAATAATAAAATTCAGTAGGACAAAAGAGGGTGACTTTATTTCGTTATGTGAATGTGTGTATGTGTGTGTGTATACTTTTTAAAATTTTTTTTTTTTTTTGCCATAGGGAATGTGTATTCCTGGGAGAGACAGTGACACAGAGAGGGAAAGTGAGAAATGAACCCCCTCCAAGGGGGATGGCAATGGCACAATCTCTCCTTCATTCTTATCTCAGGGTTTTAAGCACATATGCATTTGATGGGTTTTTCAAGCTGCTATGTCCAAGGCTTGAATTATGCAGTTGGTCATGTAAGATCCAGTGCCTTAATCACTGTACCACAGACTGGCTCCTATATGTACTTTTTTATGAGCGCGTAAAAGGGAAGAGTGACAGAGAAACATAAGTATTTTTGACAGGTCTCAACATGCTTTGATCTTCCCGCTTCAGTCTGCCAGTTAGCTAGGATTTCAGGTTCTCACTGCCACTCAGGACATGGTTAGATTGCTTGGATTCCAACCCAGGCTTTCTGTGAAGCCTCGGGATCACACAGCAGAGCCCTACCACCTGCCTCACTAACGCCAGGCCATATCGTGTATTTTAAATGCAGATACTAAAATGCAACATTTATGATAGGTACAAAATAAAATAAATTATAATTACAGAATTTTTCCTTAGAGATTTTTAATATAGAGCATGTGCACTTGCCAGAAAGACAGAGAAAAACAGAGAGACAGAAAGCAAGAAATCATCCCTCCCCCCAGGTGGAATGGCCTCACCACGATCCCTTCTCCTCCATTCTCCTCTTGGGATCTTCGGCATGTGTGCACATGCACCCAGTGTGAGTTTTAAACTATTGGGTCTGGGAGTCGAACTGCAGTCAACTATATGGGAGTCCAGCAATATTTCTGTACATCTGCTCTTCCCAAGGTACAGAAATTTTAAGAGAAGCTGCTTTTGGTTCACTTTGACAAATGAAATAGAAATGGCATAAATATGGACAGAGGTGTCTGAATAATATAATTAGCTCTGTGTGTGCATGTGTGTGTGTGTGTGTGTGTGTGCGTGTGTGTGTGAATTGGGGTGGGGATGGTGGATATTTGGGTATGTGGCCCCAGAACTTCAATTCTCTTTGTCTCCACGCCCAGCAGAGCTCCAGAAGCTCTGAGTCAAGAGTGTATCTCTGAGATCCTCTGCTCTGTGCAAGACCAGCCCATCACTTCTTCTTCAGGCCTCCAGGCAGGAGTTCCAAGGTAGAAAGGTACAAAGTTCTGTGAGCTGTGAATTAGAAGCATCATTAACACGAGGGGAGCAGGAGCTTGCAAACGCTGCATATTTCTACTAAGATTTAGAAGCCTGCTTCAGACCACAGCCTCTCATCATAATCTGCCTTGGAATCCACCAGGACCAATGCAATCATACCATTTATTCTATGTATTTTAGCAAGCTCAAGACTCCAAGGTTATCTCTCATAACCTGGACACTTATGTCTCAGTAATTTTCTTACTCTGACCCCATTTTACAACTCTCCCAGATCCACTAAACTTTCCATCTGTCCTTCGGGTCTTATGAGCTGTCATCTGTAAATCCCCCTGCAGTTGCAAAGTCTTCTGTGAGCACTTACTATTTGCTCTGACCCTAGCTAAGTACTCCCTTTTGTACACCATGATTTCCCCACCGTCCCCTCAAGTAACAAGCTCGCATCCCAGCACTGGCTCTGGAGGAAGGGCTGTTTTCTCTTCCAAATTATTAACACTGTTTTTTCTTTTGTTTTCATTATTACTTTCAGACCGGTTTTGTTTTTCCCTCTCACCTAAGTTTCTCCAACTTTGAATAACATGACCTCTGCCTATTGTACTTTCTAGGGCTCTTTGTGTGCTCATCCACAGAGTCTAAGGCTACTCTACCTCATCTACCTCATCCCTTGAAGATTAGAGTTCTTGGCTCAAGACCACTCTCTCTGTTTTTGCTCCTGTCATGAATGTTATGGATTGGGTGTGCATAGACAATTCTTTCAAATATATAGGTTCCTAGTAGTTTGACCTTTTCTCTTTCAAAGTTCTTGTTCTTCATGCAGTCATAAAAACTCAACCCTCCATCATACTTTGAAATTGTTATATTGAATAACCATAGATTTCCTGCAATTTGAGTTTGACATGGAATGCCCACGCTTTGGTTCCAAAACTCTGACAACTTTCACATCAGTAGTACATACCTTTGGTTGATCCATTTTTACTTGTCCTTCATCAACCTCAATTTAGATTCTGTTCTAACAAAGTTTCTTTTTGGCATATGCGTTGCCAGTAATACATACATTGTTCATCCGACAATTCATTTTCAGTATTTATCTTATTTAACCTTCTTAAAACTTGTGATAATTTTGATTCTCTCATTTTTACTATTTTTTATTCATAAACCTCCTGAGATATCAACCTACATTGGTCTTCTTCTTCCTGACAATTCCTTCTTGACTTTTTTTTGCAGGTACTTCATCATCTTTTGTTTTTTAAATTTTCTATTTCTTTTTATTTCAATTTCTTTCATACATTCAATCACACATTACTTAGCTTACAAAGCGAATATTCCAACATGTGTACATTTCTCGCCAGTCTAGTTGACAATACTATAAACTTATCTTCAATAGACAATAATCCATTTCTTTGTCCCATAAATGCCTTGCCTCTCTATTCTTCTCCTTGATGTCCCTCCTCAGACTATACTCCTTCACCCGCCTTCTTCCCACACTGTATCTGGTATTCACAACCATTTGCTAAGTTTCTATAACCTTTAGTCATTTAGTTTTGGCCATACAGTGCTAAATAGCCAAGCTTTGATGTGGACCAAGGCTGAATCATAGACCCTCTACTTTTCATTTCCTATGTGCACTCCATAGTGATCCTTTTTTATGTTACACTTTTAACATTAATATTTATACTTTTCATTTTCTTTTGTGTGCCGTTACCATAGGACTCGCTCTGAACGCTCGACTCTCATGCCTATATAACATGTCTACTTGAAAATTTAAATAGGTATTTTAACACTCATATTTTTAAATAAAAATTCCTTGTTTTTTTTTTTTTCGTTTTCAGTCTCTTGCAAACCTAAAGAGTTAGACAAAACTCTTTCCAGGTAAAGGAAACAGTAAGTGCCAAGGCCATGATGCTGGGGCATTTATAATGCATCTGAAGAAAGCAAAGAAGGTTGTGGATTTGAACCTGAGTTAGCAATATGGAACAGGGTAATTCGATTCAGGGGAGTATTGAGAAACAGACCACTGAGGGTCTGGGTTGTTATTGCTAGAATTTGTATTATTTTTAAGTTTATTTATTCATTTCTTTCATCAGAGAGAGAAACACAGAGAGAGAGACAATAAGAGATGGATAGGTTTTTTTTTCCCCAGTAGGGACTTCATGCCATGATCCTGCCCCTCAGTCTGGCAGCCAGGATTATAAACCTGCCTGTGTCATTTCCCTGTGTAGACAGAGACACAAGCCCAGAACCTTCTATATGACTTCACCATCCCAGTGCTTTGTATCACCACAATGCCAACCTGGGTGGCCAGGATTATTATTATTATTATTATTATTATTATTTAGTTTTGTTATAGGGGCATGTGTGCTTTTCAGAGAAAGAGATAGTGAGAAACCATCTTCTGTAGGGGGATGGCCATGCACAATCACAATATCTTCTCCTTCATTCTTGTCTAAGGATTTGGGGCCTGCACATATCTGTACCCAGTGTGATTTTTCAAGTTGCTAGGTCCGGGACTTGAACTACAAAGTTAGTCATGTGGGGACCTAGCACCTTAACCTCTATACCACCTGCTGGCCCAGGACTTCAGCTTTCATCTCAATGGAGAAGTTAATCACTGGATGATTTCAGGCAGATCAGTGACAAGATCTAATTTTTGTTGGTCACAAATGATTAGATGTTGTGTGAAGTAGAGATGGTGAGGGGGAAATCTAGAAGCTAAGGGACCAATTAATTTTTTCTACAACAACCCAGGTGACAAGGGTAGCTCTTTGTTCGGATTGTTTTGATGAAAGATGTGAAAAAAAATACTAAATCTGTGTATTTGAAGTTAGTGATAAAAGAATTTTGTAATTTTCTGAACAACTTTTTCCATAGATTTTTTTCACATTTCTTATATGAAATGCTGTTAAACTATGTAAATACAATTACTTTTAAGTTAAATTAGATAGGGTAATATGTGAATAAGCTAAAAATAGATTAAAAAGCATAGGAATTGAGACAATTTGGCAAATTTTTCTTCCTTTTTATGATAAACTCACTGATTAAATGAAATATTATGGTACAGTTTTTATATATGCAAAAGCTTAATGTATTGGTTAAAATAATGCAGACAATCTTATTTAGATATTTTGGGTACATTTAACACATTTTGAAAACAATACTTTAAACAAACTGGAATCCTAATAAAAAGCTAAAGGAAGCTTCAAGTTAACAAACTTCCATCATTAAAGAGTGACTTAGTAATGACACTAAATTCTAAAACAGTTATTTGTTTTGAGAGTGCTATAATGAATTTCGTTGTTTTCTCTTGGGAGAGGACAACATGGACCAGATTTAAACTGAAGCTCAATACATTTAGGTCTGGAATTAAGAAATGAAAAAAAATTAAAAAAATAAAAAAACTGTATAGAAAGAAGAGGCCCTGCTGCATCTTATAAAAACATGTAGCTCAATAATCAAAAATAAAACCCAAACCAAACACGAACAAAACTAGTCTACATGACTGATAACATTTAAACTGTTTGAGGCTAGGTGGTGGGGCAACATCTGATGTGATGTCTGTGAGGCTGACCCAAAAGAGGAGATTCCAGGTGTGTATCTGGGGCCCTCCCTGGGTACTTTGCACGTGTCCTGATCGGGGTTGACTGAGGGTGGGGATTAAATGGCAGTATAGGGACCCTCTTAGAGAGGCACTTTCCAATTCATGGAAGAAATAAATAAACCTAAAAAATAATTGAAAAATTCAAATGTTCCATCCTGCCTTAAGAGTACTTTGATCTCAGAGTGCTAGCATGTTTAGAACATCAATTTGTAAGCACGTTAAGAAATTTGTAAAACTTATTTTTCAGGAAGAAACAAACCGAAACAACTGACAAGATTCATTCTCCAAGCAAATAATAATGCAGAAATCTGAAATAACACCTACCTGAAATCAGAAAGTCAAGATGTATAATTAGGCCATCCAACGGAATTAAGAGCATCCTTAGCAAAGCACTCCCTGAAGCAATGTGGATTGCACAGTTTACAATAGGATGGACTGAGCACAGCGAGGGTCCACTTTTGTTCTGCAAAGCAGGCTGCCAAGGTGCTCTACACAAGCCAGAGGGTTATTTTACCAGTGACATTATCTACGAAAATCATCAGTGTGCTCTCTCATGAGCTGAAAGCCCTCGTAAGCCTTCCCGAGGAATGGAAAATTTAGCCAGTTGAGAGGCTGACATTCATACAGCGACGTGAAGTCAATGGCGGATAGTTGAGTGAGATGACTGCCTTCAGCAAATTCCAGCTAACGATTCGGTTCTAATTAGTATTTGGAAACTGCTGTCCACGTTTGACACGGACAAGGAGAGGTGTCCATGTTTTTCCTTGCGGGGGAGAAAAATTGGCAATGTAGTAAAATGCGTGTGCATAAATCATATCAGTTGCACAATCTATGTATTTGACTGTTAGAGGAACTTAGGTATTTTTGAGATGTTTAATGGATGAAGTCTTTATCTGTATTTGGCATTTCAAGTCAGATGTCACGGTTGGCGTGCACTTAGTATTATGGTATGCTTCCACGGAGTACACTAGACACTTAAAACAACTGTCTTAAAGAGGTTCATGTAACTAAAAGAAGATGTGGGAAGAAGCAAACGAAACAATATTTTTAGAACATTTTACTTTTCAAATTTGTAATTCATCTTTGGTTTTATTTTACATTGTCTCTATATCAATATTGCTATTTTGTTCATGCATAAATCCTTAATTTTGTTGAGTAATGTTTTGTTATTTAAAAGTTAGAAGTTTTTCATGTCCTTGATTAAGCATTCAATGCAATTGTATCAAAATCTCAGTAGCACTTTTTTCTTTTAGAAACAAAAAAAGCTATCCAAAAATTAATATGGAATATCAGGATTCACACTTCCTGGTTTTAAAAGTTACTATAGGGGCCCAGGATATGGCGTAATAGTTATGTTGCTAGACTCCCATGTAGTCAATTGTGGTTCGAGTCCCAGACCTGGTGGCATAAACTCACACCGGGCACGTGTGTGTGCGTGTGTGCCCAAGATCCTAAGAGGGGAATAGAGGAGAAGGGATTGCGGCATGGCCATCCTCCCTGAGGGATGATTTCTCTCTTTCTGTCTCTCTGTCTTTCTCTGTCTTTCTGGCGATTGCACGCGCCCTATAGCAAAAACTTCTCAAAAAAAAAAAAAAAGATTCCATTTATATGGGATTCTTAGAGTAGCCAAATAATAGAGGGAGGATGTAGAATTTTGTCTGTTATGGGCTGGGAGGAGGGTATAACAGAGAATTTTGTTTAATGTGTGCAAAATTTGTTTTACATGAAAAAGGTTATGGAGAGGATTTTGAAGATGGCCGCATAATGCTTGACCCCCATTATGGAGCCCCGACTGTGGTTTGGTGGCTTGCATTCTCACTATCCCTCTCTCTCTCTCAACCCTCCTCTTTGTCACTAGTGAGAGTGAGTGCCTTTTATCAAGTTAATAAATAATACTAATAAGTAAAATTTTCTAAAAGAATATATTTAATACCACTGAACTATATATTTTAATATGATCAAGAAGGGGTGGGGGTTAAGCCAACTGGTTTCCACTTGGCTGACTGCAGGTTGAGTTCCAGACATGGTTGCTTGAAAATTATGCCAGGCACATGTGCGTGCATGCCCAAGTTCCTGAAAGGAGAAATAGAAAAGAAGGGATTGTGGTGTCACTATTCATCCTGTAGGTTCCTTTTTACTTTCCCTCTTTTTCCATCTGTCTCTAGTGAGCACATGCACTCAAGCATGAAAAAAAAAATAAAGACAGAAAATTTTATGTTATGTGTAATTTACCACAATAATCACAATTTTAAACAAAACAGTGATTTGATTGGTTTAGCTCTATGACTAGTAAGACCTTTTAGGGAAGGAAGAATAAATCATTACACAGAATCCTATTTTGCTACAGATGGATATGTCAGCTTTTTGTGAACTTTGTGTGTTAAATTGATTGTGTTGCAGTGGGATATTTGGTCAGCCATCATTCTAAAGGTGCTAAAGATGATTTTTGGAAGAGTTTAATATTTAAACATGAATGCATGGAAGCACTAAAGAAGATGTACCCTCAAGACCGTCTCGTTGTGCTGTGTCCCCCTTTCCGCGGTCCTCCAGCTCCTTAGCACCTGAGCGCTCTCCACACCTGGCATGTTTTCTGGCAAACCCAGGAATCTGAACCCATGGTTCTCAGCACAGCAGTTCAGAAGATGGTACAGACTGAGCCACCAGGGCTGAACCATGGTTTAACATTTAAATAGGTGGACTTAGAGTACAGACATTACCCTTCACAATGTGGGTGGGCTTATTTCAATCATGTGGGGGTCTTCTCAGAAATAAAGCATGACTTCCCTTTTCTCTGTTCCCACACACACTACCCAACACATACCTACACATACACACACACACACACACACACACACACACACATACACCCTTTGGCATGTTATATATGACTGTGTTTATAAAGTTTTTATGTAATGCAACCAGAGTCCGTACCACTATAGGCTTACTCTAGCAATAAAGTTGCATTTGTTGACAATAACACTAGAGTTTAGATTGAGCAGAGGAGAAGCAGAAACTGAAATAATCATAACACAGAAGGTTATAAGGAACAAAATGAAGAGGAAGTGACTTACATGTCTAGTGGAAGGGGAAAAAACCAAAGAGCAAAAGGAATGGAGAAGAAAAGGATAACTTGCACTTATTTTAGATACTGAAGACCAGTTTAGAGCTATATATAGAATTATGTACACATTTACCTAGAGAATGGTTTCATTTGAGTCAGGGACAGTGTCTTCAGACTCAGAAAAAGGGTATGTTGCTTGAATACAGAAATGTATTTTATCTTTTAATAAGATAACATCATTTTCATGAAGCTTAACAGAGCAAACTACTTAGGAATACTCCTGACTGGAAAGAGAAAACATACTAATGATTATACCCCATGTTTGTAATGAGAACTTCATGAAAAAAATTATGTGTTGATGAACAACTATTTCTATGTAGATTGGATTTTGAATTATCAACTGCAAACTATAAATGACTCTCATTTTATTGATAAGAATAGAAACAACAGCACTAAGAAAAACAGTTCTTGGACCAAACTTTAAGAAGTCCTAAAATTTACACAAACCAGCAAGGGCTAGATAACTAATTTATTCTTTTCTTTTATTCTT
>NW_006159546.1:1441435-1465234 GCF_000334495.1 Tupaia belangeri chinensis | reverse complement strand
GATAACTAATTTATTCTTTTCTTTTATTCTTTTTCTTAAAAAATAATCCTTAAGAATTCTTATGAGTTTCTTTCTTTCTTTCTTTCTTTCTTTCTTTCTTTCTTTCTTTCTTTCTTTCTTTCTTCCTTCCTTCCTTCCTTCCTTCCTTCCTTCCTTCCTTCCTTCTTTCTTCCTTTCTTTCTCTTTCTTTCTTTCTTTTTCTTTCTTTCTTTCTTTCTTTCTTTCTTTCTTTCTTTCTTTCTTTCTTTCTTTCTTTCTTTCTTTTTTCTTTCTTTCTTCTTTTTTCCTTTCTTCTTTATTTCTTTCTGTTTGACCAGAGAGGAGAGGAGAAAGAGAGAAAGTGAAAAAGCAAGCCTCCAGGTCTGGAGCACAGAACTCAAGTCAGCCATGTGGGAGTCCAGTGCCTTTAACAGCCACATAAATGTGATGAATATGAGAAGAATTTTGTCTTGGCTTAAGTTTACCTAAACCATAATGCATATATAGATCCAAAAAGAACACAAATGCTCAGTTCCAAGCTACTAAGAGAGATTATATAAGTATGTGTGTTATTGCCAGATAGAGTTGTTTCCACTCTGTGATTGTTTTGTGCCTTGCCAATTTGTTTCTTCTAAATACAGTAAACCTTTTAATGCAATCATAAAACTAAAACTAAGAATTTGCCTGTGACTTGGACAAAATAGAACGCTAGTGTAAAGAAAGAGTGGGCAAAAGATCTGAAATAAAATGGTTGCAAATCTCTATTAAGGAAAAATATCACCCAGCACATGATCTATACTAGAGACACTCTGTCTGTTCAATTGAATTAAATTGGATGGAATTGAAGAAAACCACTTCTATTTTGCGACCTTTCAGTGAGTTCTATGGAAAGTACTCCTGCTGGGACTCACAGACCTTCTTCTTAACTATTTTCCATTTACCAATTGTTTCTCTTTTGTTATATTTTAACATTAAAACAATACTTTTAGATGAAGATAGATTGTTCACTCAATTTCATTGATGCCTTTATTCATTCCTTTATCATTGTGTTTTTAATAAACAGTGCTTCTTTGAAGAGCTTTTTTTTTTTTTATAGTCCCAGGTGTTAATACCACAGGTTTTTTTTAAAAAAACTTTACATTAAAATAGCTTGATTTTGTGTAATAATTAATCCTAAGGGTTAGGTACACTATTCCTGGTAAAATCTGAATAATCAGGCTTTAAAGATCTAGTCTTACAGCATGGCTGTAGTTCCCCTAATAAGGACTCACAGTCACCAACCAATTATTTTTAGTTAACACGTAGGATACGTACAGAAAGTACACAAAATAAAAGTACATAACTAGGAATTAAATACCCCATATTCCTTTTTGTTTGTTTGTTTGGGGGGAGGGTTTATGTTTTTTGTTTGTTTGTTTTTGTCATAAAGTGTGTGTACTCACTGGAGAGAAACAGAGGGAGAAAAAGTAAGAAATCATCCCCCTAAGGGAATGGCCACACCACAATTCTTTCTCCTCCTTTGTCATCTCTGGATTTGGGACACTCACACACACATGCCCAGTGTGATTTTCAAGCCTCTGGGTCCTGAACTCACATTGTGGTCAGCCATGTGGGAAATCCAGTGCCTTAACCATGCTGGTCCCCACATTCATTTTTTGTTTGTTTGTTTGTTTTTGAGAGGTTTTTGCTATAGGGCACATGTGCTCACCTGAAAGACAGAGAGAGACAGAGAGACAGAAAGCGAGAAATCACCCCCCAGGGGGGATGGCCACACCGCAATCCCTTCTCCTCCATTCTCCTCTGTGGATCTTAGGCACTTATGCACATGCGCCCGGCCTGAGTTTAAGCTACCGGGTCTGGGACTCGAACCGTGGTTGACTACGTGGGAGTCAAGTGACATAGCCATTACGCTAACTGCTGGTCCCCAGTTTTTTTTAAATACAGATTTCATTACTTCAATAATTATAGGCTCTTCTAGTTTAACAGTGATATATTTTTACACATTTTTGTTATTTCATCTAAATCTTTCAATTAGTTGGTGTGAAATTATTCACGAGATAATTTTGTCTTTAATATTTGTGCTATCGGGGTCAGCAGGTGGTGTAGAGGTTACATGGCTGGATTCCCACATGGCCAACTGTGGTGCAAGTCCTGCACCTGATGGTTTGAAAATCACGCTAGGCATGTGTGCAAGCATGCCCAAGATCCCAGGAGAAAGAAGCAGGGATTGGAGTGTGACCTTCCCCCATGGAAGGTGAGTTCTCATCTTCCCTCTCACTGTGTCTGTCTCTCTCTCAGATGAGTGCACATATCCAAAGGCAAAAACTTCTTCTTCAAAAAAAATTAAATTATGCTTTGTGGTCTGAGAAGACACTCAATGATTTCAACCTTTTGAGTATTTAGAAAATTACCTTTTGATGCAATGTTTTGCAAATTTCTGTTCTTATCAACTTGAAAAGGAGTCTCTATTATATATGTGTGTTTGTGTGTGTGTGTATATAATGGCAGAAGGGGATCAGTGTTTGACAGAGAAAGGGAAATGAGCACCCTTTTCCAAAAAGGTCTCATCCACTATTGCTTCCCCAGCCTTCCCAGCTAGTCAGGATGATGGGCGGCCATGACTTCAATGTATGCAGGTAGACCAGGGAACTCAACCTGGGATCTTCCAAATAAACCCAGTACTGTTTGAGCAGCACATCACCCCATACCACCCAGTCAGCCTGATAACTCCAATTCTTGACAACCTATGGATACATTCTAGTTGTCTTTTGGTGTTTTCTTTTATTTTAGAGAGGTTTTTGCCATAGAGCACATGCTCTTGCTGGAGAGACAGAGAGACAGAAAGCAAGAAGTCACCCTCCCCGGGGGGGGGGGGGAACCATGCCACAATCCTTTCTCCTCCATTCTCCTTTTGGGGTTTTAGGCAGGCACACACATGCACCTAGCATGAATTTTAAGTCCCTGGGTCTGGGACTCAAACCACAGTCGACTACATGGCAGTCCTATAATGTAACTATTACACTATCTGCTGGTCCCATGTTTTGGTGTTTTTAATTACGTAGTAATGTCTAATTACATGTCTAGTCCTTTTGATTCTTTTTAAATTGAGGGCTGGATATTATATTTGAAGAAAAATGAAAGGACAATGTAATGACAGGGTAATGTTACAGTCTTCAGAGAAGATGAACAAGTTGATATTCTAGAAGGCCTCAAAGTCTCTAGAAAATCCAGTTTAATTTTAACCACTGAGATAACATGAAGTACTTTTTTCCCCCAAAGAAAGCTACTTGTTCCTCTTATGCTATGGTAGTCTCTTGGAGTACTGGATTAAACTGTGGGGAATTTATCTGTCCCTGTCCCATCTCGGCTTATGTCCAACATAAAACTTTTCTCTGAAAGTTATAAAGTAGCAACAACTGTACTTTTCATCTTTCCTTCTACTTATGGGGTAGCAGAGACCTCTAGGGAAAAAAATCAAGTTGCCTTAAATAGGAGCTTCCTGTCTTCCGTATTTCTTCTCAGTCTTGACCCCACCATTTTTTACTGCTTCGTTCACTGATACGTGAGAGCACAGTCTTTCTCTCGTGCATTCTTGCCTTTGTTGTTATTCCGATGGGAAGATGGGATTGAATTTTTTTACTGAAATTGCAGTCCCATATTTATTTACAAATACAATGAATATTCACCTTTAGGACATGAATTTACCCAAAATATCTTGGTAGTTTTAGGCGCATGCTAATAAAAGAAAAAAAAAATCATGTTAGAACCAGCAGTTGGCATGGTGGTTAAAGCACTGGATTCCCACATGGCTGACTGCAATTTGAACTCCAAACTCTGAGGCTTGAAAAATCACACTGGGCATGCATGCATTTGTGCTCAAAATCCCAGGAAGAAAATTGAAGCGAAGGGAATGTAGCGTGATCATCTTCCTTGAGGCGTGATTTCTCACCGGCAAGCACACACACTTTATAGCAAAAACCTACAATAAGTAAATGGATAAGTTATCATATAAACTTAATTAAGTATAACACTTAGGTTAATGAACCGATTTACGTGTAATGATAATAATGCTAACAGCAATAGCTAATATTTCTTGGGGACTTACTCACGCCAAGCAGTGCTGAAAGTTCTTTGCAAAGAAACAAACTCCTGTATTCTTATCTAAGTTATTAGTTTTAGTGTCAATACCCTCATTGACTGATACAAACTGTAACCAGAAAACTAGAACCAGCATGTGAATTCAGCAACTTTTTGTTCCCAAGATTCACATACTCGCAATTTCCGAATACTTTTGATGTACACAGTGCACACAGGCGTGCCAATGTGAATGCAGGCCCTGCTCACAGTTGTTGTACACAGCAGTACAGAGGCAGTCCGTTAGCTGATGGCACAAATTCCCCTAAAGAAGATGAAAATTAGGGAACCAGCAGTTGGCATAATGGCTGTGTCGCGGGACTCCCACGTAGTCGACCGCGGTTCGAGTCCCGGACCCGGTGGCTTAAAACTCGCACTGGGCGCATGTGCGTGTGTGCCCAGGATTCCGAGAGGAGAATGGAGGAGAAGGGATTGCGGCATGGCCATCCCCCCTGGGGGGTGCTTTCTCGCTTTCTGTCTCTCTGTCTCTGTCTGTGTGGCGAGCACACGTGCCCTAAAGCAAAAATCTCTCCAAAAAAAAAAAAAAGATGAAAATCATTTCCTGTGAATTACTCATCTGTGGGGAGAGTTAAGGAAATTAATTTCTACCAGCTCTGACCCTCTTCTCCTATGCAACACCTTCTGGAGGTTTATTCACCTGGAATGCTTCTCTCTGTAACCTCTTTTGGTCCTTGGGCTATACTAATCTCCTATAAAAATATCAGAATATCAGACTCGTTGTAAAAAAAAAAAAGTGTTTTCTTTGTTCTCCATAGCACAGCCGAATTTGCAAGAAGGAATTGCACTAAATATATAAGGAGAACAAAGAGGAATGAATAATGTGCAAGAGGCATTAAAAACCACACAGGCTTAGGAAAATAAAACAGGTTTCCCTTCCTGTCACATGTAAGTAGCTTACCAGGCCAAAAGCCCTTGTTCTATACCCTGTGAATGTTACACTCCAGCCTCCAATGGCTGGGACCACTTTGCAGGCAATTTACCTGGCTTCGGGCCCTGCTGCCTCCCTGGTTTTCTCCACAGGGGGAGAGCAGTCTTTTCTGCAGGGAGCTGGTCAATTTCCCAACTCGTTCTTGCCACAGAAACTGCAGGAAGAAAACATTCCCAACCTGCTGCTGACCCAGGATGCTCCTCCTCGGTTCTCATTTCATTGTGATTGGCAGGCCTATAGCCTCCCAAAGGGAACCACATATATACGAATATGAGGAGTCTAAGAGGATTATTCTCCACTGTGTTGGAAGTGGGAGGTGGGAGGGGCTATAACGCGATTAACTCTGAATCTATCTCAGCTTCTCAGCTACAGGAGAATGGCATTTCCCAATCCGCCAGCCATAACTGGACCCAGAAGAACTGATATGACCAAATGACTTTCATGCGAGGCGACTTGGTAAGCTTAATGACAATTGCACAAATTTAGCTGAGAAAACTAAGTATGTGAGCAAAGTGACCATGCTGCCACGCCATTCCCCTTAGTAACACTTATATTTTCAGGATACACACAGTTTGAACCTTGTGACATTCACGCAATGACAAAATCAAGCTAGTCTTAATATTCTGAGACATATATCGTATTGAACTAGCAGTTATACCACATGAGCTGATATATATTATGTATGTTTCTTTTCTAGGTAATTAAAAACATGAGATTCTGATTTTTTAAAGGAATTCATAGTATTGAATATATATTTTTTCCAACTTTTCAATTTTCATAGAAAGGACATCCACTATTCCCTATTACACATCTAGTCCAAGCTGCTGACGGGTATGAGAGAATAGGAAAATTTGTCAATTATCCAACTAATTATCTCAGTGTATGACAGCCAACCCAAATACATTCAGTCCCCAGTGAACATTCTTAGCTGAATTTTCTAGATCACTACCATACAGCTTCAATAAAATGTTTGAGGGTATAAACATTTCTGTATTTGTTTCATTGATTCATTAATGAATATACCTCCAAATTGTTCATCCTGGGCTTTTCGAATAATGATTCCCATAAAAAAACATCGTAAGGGCTAGCATTTATTGACTGGCTCCATGAGCCAGGGAGCATGGTAACTGCTTTCTCTGCATTCACATTTAATTTTATAACAAGCTTATGAGGGCATGGGCTTACCTGGCACAAAATGGAGCCTGCCATTCCCAAATATCTCTTTAACGTTATCTGTATAAACAGCTTAGCACATATATTACTCAAATAAAATTTCCTACGTATAATATGCTCGTTCTCTTTGATTCGGTGTCTTCCCTTCTCTCAAAAGCAAACGAATTTCCTTTTAGTCGTCTTTATGGTGCTTTTCTGATTTTCATATCCTTTCCTTTTGTCTGATTGCTATCTTGAGTACAATGCCTGTCCCCATGTTGAATTATGCTAAGAATTCATGAATTCGTATGTGAGATGCAGAATGTTACAAAACTTGTGTGTCATGGAAATGGCAATTTCTGTTAACGTTTAAGAAATGAAACAACAAGTGACATAATAATGTTTAGTTGTGTTCGACTTTGTATCCCTGGAGAGAGAAGGTTACCACGGGCTTAGAGGGTGGTGTGCAAATGGTTACTGGGTTAAGCAGTACAAAGTGTTGGCGTGGAGTAAATTACAGAGTACAGATTTGCTACAATTTAGAAGACACCTAGGGGGACCAGCAGTTAGTGTAATGGCTATGTTGCTGGACTCCCATGTAGCTGACCGCGGTTCAAGACCTGGACCTGGTGGCTTAAACTCATGCTGGGTGTGTGTGCTTGCGTGCCCAAGATCCAGAGAGGAGAATGGAGGAGAAGAGATTGTGGTGTGGCCATCCCCCCTGGGGGGTGATTTCTCACTTTTTGTCTCTCTATCTCTTTCTGGTGAGTACATGCACCCTCAGCAAAAATCTCTCTCTCAAAAAAAACCCAAATAAATAAAAAATATCATTCTCTTCAAGTACCACAGGGATTGTAAAATTATAACCATGGAAAACTACATAGATGCAAACATATAATTGGATCTGCAATATGGCTCAATATAAACTTTTGAGTGAAACTTTACGAACAGTACTGTCATTTGAGTATTGCTTGTCCCTCCAGGTTTCATGTGCTGCCAGCTTAATCCCCAAAGACTGATGTTGAAGAGGTGGAAGGGCCTCGATTAGGTAGGGCCTCGTGGATGTTGTTTGGATCAGACATCGCTGTCATCATGAATCGATTAATGCCATTTTCCTAGGTTTTTCTCTCTCTCCCATGAGTACATGCACCCTCAGCAAAAATCTCTCTCTCAAAAAAAACCCAAATAAATAAAAAATATCATTCTCTTCAAGTACCACAGGGATTGTAAAATTATAACCATGGAAAACTACATAGATGCAAACATATAATTGGATCTGCAATATGGCTCAATATAAACTTTTGAGTGAAACTTTATGAACAGTACTGTCATTTGAGTATTGCTTGTCCCTCCAGGTTTCATGTGCTGCCAGCTTAATCCCCAAAGACTGATGTTGAAGAGGTGGAAGGGCCTCGATTAGGTAGGGCCTCGTGGATGTTGTTTGGATCAGACATCGCTGTCATCATGAATCGATTAATGCCATTTTCCTAGAGGGAGGGTGTTCTTGCTCCCAAAGGAATGAGTTAGTTCTAGAAATTGAAGGCAATTATAAGAGTAAAACAGTGACGGGACCAGCAGATGGCATAATGGTTACGTTGCTGGACCCCCACATATTCAACAGCAGTTCGAGTCCTAGACCCTGTGGCTTAAACTCACACTGGGTGCATGCACACGTGTGCCCAAGATCCCGAGAGAAGAAGTGATTGTGGCATGGCTATCCTGTCTTTCTCTCTCTCTCTCTCTCTCTCTCTCTCTCTCACCATCTTACTGGTGAGTGCACTCACCCTATAGCAAAAAATCTCTCTTAAAAAAAAAAAAAAAAGGAGTAAAACAGTGCCTAAAGGTCTCCCACACTTTGCATTCCCTCCGGCTTCCTCTCTGCTTCTGTTGGCCATGCTGGGATGTAGCACCAAGGGCTGGCCAGACACCAGCCCAATGCATTTGGACTCTCAACCACCAAAAAAATGAGCCAAATAAATATTCATTTTTATTAAATTAACCACCCATAAGTACTTCTGTTTACCAACACAAGAAAGGACTAATGTACACAGCAGGATGATAAACTTCATCTTTACTTATTGAAGAAAATGTGAATGTGATCTGTCTTGAAAATAAACTTTTTAGGTAAAAAATTAATTTCTCTTCCAACTAGTTTTATATATATTTAAGTGCACAGGTTACTGGTGGTTAAAATTGGAGGAGTGGGGGACAGCTGGCCCCATAGCTTTCTGATTAACCAGATCCTCTACATGGCTGGCTGTGGATGGAATTCTAGCCCCAGTGATTTGAAAAACACACTGGGCATGTGTGTGAGCATGCCCCATATCCGACAGGATGGAGAAATGGACTATGGATTGTAGTATAATCATACCCTACTGTCAGGTGCTTGCCCTCTCTGTCTCTGTCTCTCTGTCTCTCTGTCTCTGATGAGTGCATGAGCCTTTTGGCAATTAAAAAAAAGAATTAGAAGGGGGAGCATGAAGAAATATATGAAATAATAGTTTTGAGAATATTTGAGTTGCAAAGTTCTTAGTGATTATTGCTCAATATTCATGAACACGAGAAATAGATCAAGTAGGTTATTCAATTTTTTAAAGCTTTTTTTTTCTTTTTTTTTTTTTTTTTGCCATAGGGTGCATGCATTTGCCAGAGACGGAGAGCCAGAGAAAGTGAGAGGAAAAGTGAGACATCACCTCCCATGCCACAACCCCTTCTCATCCATTCCCTTCCTGAGATTTTTGACATGCACCACACACACCTGGTGTGATTTTCAAACTGTGAGGTCTAGGATTTGAACCATGGTTGACCATGTGGAAATCCAGTGCCTTACCCACTATGCCCCTGGCTGGTTCTGGTTATTGAAATTTATGTGACTCAACTGTGGTGGCACGGGGCAGCACAATGTTCTGCAATGCTGGAAGCCATGTGTAATATCAGGGGATTGGTTCTCTGGTCAACCTGTACACTGGGTGCATACTTAGACATACCCATGATCCTGCCTTGCTAAAAAGGCTGAGGGAAGGGACCATGGCATGAGAGTCCACTGAAGGTATCTCTCTCTCTCTTGCTTCCACTCTCTCTCATGAAATAAACTTTTTAAAAAGTTTTTAAAATTTATAAAGTGTATTTCTGGAAGAACTAAGCATAAATATCAAGATTAAAAAATAATCTTTCTAGTGGAACCAGCACTTAACGCAATGGCTATGTCGCTGGACTTCCATGTAGTCGACTGTGGTTTGCGTCCCAGACCCGGTGGCTTAAAACTCACACCGGGCACATGTGCATGCGTGCCCAAGAACCTGAGAGGAGAATGGAGGAGAAGGGATTGCGGCGTGGCCACCCCCCCGGGGGGATTTCTCACTTTCTATCTCTCTGTCTCTCTCTGTCTGTCTGGCAAGCGCACATGCCCTATAGCAAAAAAACAAACAAACAACAAAAAACAAACAAACAAACAAAAAAACCTCTCCAAAAAAAAAAATCTGTATCTGTCTCTCTCTCTCTGCCTCTCTCTTTCTCTCTCTCATAAACAGAAAAAATACAGAACATTAGAAAGTAGAAAAATATTTTGACCAGCTAACTGCTGGTCCCAGATGTAGATATATTTGACAAGACACTCTGGCATGATACTCCTGCCTCAGGCTCCCAGTCGGTATTGCAGATATGTGCAACCATGCCTGGCTTGTTCAGGTTGGCACAGGAGCAAAGCCAGACCACTCATGAAGGCCCCAGCTCCCAAGCAGTGGCACTATCTGTGAGCCACCAGAGTTGAGGGCCACGATGTTCTGCATTTTTTTTTTTTTGGAGAGGTTTTTCACTACAGGGCACGTGTGCTCGCCAGACAGACAGAGAGAGACATAGAGACAGAAAGTGAGAAATCACCCCCAGAGGGGATGGTCACGCCGCAATCCCTTCTCCTCCATTCTCCTCTCGGGATCTTGGGCACTCACGCACATGCGCCCAATGTGAGTTTTAAGCCACCAGGTCCGGGACACGAACCGCGGTAGACTACGTGGGAGTCCAGTGACATAGCCATTACGCTAACTGCTGGTTCCCATGATGTTCTGCATTTTAAGGATGATTTAATAACGTACTGTATACCTTATCATTGTCTTTAAAATTACGCAAGGATATCTTTTACATATACCATAACTTATGGTAGGGAAAACTCTTCCAACGTAATTGGAATTCAATGACTTAAAATTTTGTCAAAAATATTATAACAGTTTAATTTTCTATCTATTTCTATCTTTTCTTTAAATATATAGTTTTTTAAGAAAAATCAAACAAAAAAAAAACACATGCACTTTTGAGATACCACCTAGACGTGAAATCTTCTGTAATGACTTTAGCTAAAATAAAGTTATTTAGATATTACTGAATTGCTATGCTATCCTTTCAAGGTACTAGATGATTGTGTGTGCAAAAGTGAAGCATGATGGTGACACAGGAAGGTATACATTGCATGAATATGTGGTATATGTCTCACATTAGAGGGAGGTTTAGACCTATACCACGCCATCAGTGTCTTTTGGAACACTGTGACATTACAAATTCCGCTCGTGTTAGATTATACCAGTGTAACTTATCATTAGATATTGCTTTATTTTTCCGACACAGAGGTCCCCAGCTCTTACACACAATGTTATGGCTTATGTGACCTCACTTCCTTTGTATCCCTCTGCAAAGTCTATCTTAGTCTGAGATGCAGAGAAAGTACAATAACTAGTGGATGGCGGTGCAGTGGTGACAGCACTCTTCAAGCCTGACCCACATTATAGGGGGTGCCAGGTTCATATCCAGAGACCACCCTGAACATGCACATGTCCACAGTCCTGGGCTGGCTGGAGCTGGGATGGATTATGATGAATAAAACCCTACTGTTGAGAATCTCTCTCTCTCCTGCTCACAGAAAAAAAATAAAATAAATAAAGTTAGAGAAAAAGCAAACAAACAAACAGAGGAAGTCATTAAAAAGCGCTGGTAACCTTCACATGAGAGCTTTGCAACGGCGAGGACGAGCCGTGGCTACACGACAAAGGCCGAGATGTTTTACCCATTCCATTATCTTCAAAAGTGTTTAAGTGGGTTGAGTGTGCAGTTAAAAAAAAAAAAAAAAGTAAAAATGGAGTGAAACTGCAGATATTAGAAGTATTCTGTTTTACAGTCAATAAAGAGGTCAGGGGGCTTTTTGTATAAACAAGTCTCATCAGAGTAGTTCATTAACACAATTAGACAAACGCATTCTCTACTTCTGGATATCTATTCATTTTAAGGCACTTTCTGCCTTGCTTAATCAAATTTAACACAGAGACTTTTTCTGCCTAGATAATCAACATGTAAATTAAAATGTACAGGGATCTCCATAGGAAAAAAAGTTAATTATTTAATCGTTTTTTTCCCCTCTATGTATTGGGTTGAGAATTTTTAATTAAAAAGAGGGAAGAAAAGTGAATGTACCTTTAACATATGTTCATTTCTCTTGTATAACAACGTGACTGTAATTAATATTAAAGTGACAACACGGAATATTGACTTTATTGCTTGGTTTTAATAATTAGAATTTGGGCTAACCAAAAGTTGTCATTTTAACTGTGATACTTAATTGATGGGGATAAATAGAATTTGTAATCGCTTTCCATATTCTTGATAATAAATACAATACCTATGCCACTTGTTTTTTTAACAAACTTGAAATGACATCATGTGTTTCCATAAAATGGGAAGGAATAGTTCTAAATGATATTTTCTATTTTTTAAAAGTTTAGCCATGCACTTACCAAGCAGCTCACATGTGCGAAAACTGAAAATACTGCCAAGGATTAAAGAGACAAACGGAGAATTCATTTGACATTTTATTAAGAAAGTTCAGGAACAGTTCATTGGGAGTTTAATGTGCCGTCCACTGAAGTTATGATGGAGTGAGCAAAAGGTGTGACTATTGATTCTATCTGCTCTTTCTATCTGTACAGGACTATTGTGAATAAATTCATTTCTAACCTGATTTTTCCGACTTCTTAATACCTTTCATATATCCTCAAAATGTCAAAATATTGAATTTAGATGAATGTTAGTAATCTTTGGTTTCAATTCTTAATTTGCATAATCCTGCATAATATAAACATATCTATACCCAAGCTGCTCATTTCCATGTTGAGTGTCACTACTAGATTTAGATCAGTGAAAGTTGACCTGATACTGCATTCAGTTATCACTTGGTGAGGTAGTCAGTTATCCTTCACTCTTAGAGAGAAGGTTAGCTTCAGAGATGTCCAGTGGTAAAATCATTACGCTCTCTCTATCAGTACTCCTTAAGTGTTTTCAGAGAGCTCTCGGGTTTTATATTATACCAATACCCATACAAATCATGTCTCAGAGAATTAATATAAAGTGGGATGTGTAACCCGTGAAATACTCACTTTTCTACAACTGTGTGATTTTTGGCAGAGAGAATATTGCCCGTGCTCATCAATACTAGCAAATTAGTGCCCCATGTAACGTTAATTTAATAACCATTTTAAAAATTTGTGTGGCTTTCTCCTCTGGGCAAAGGGTATATAAAGTTAAATAAGACTTGATCATACCCTTAAATAACTTAAATTTAGGAGAGAAACAAAATCAGGCTATGACAAGGGAATTCTATGACAAGGGACGGTGGGAACTGAACAAGCCTCAGATTTTTTAAAATTCAAAATGTTGGTTCCCTCAGGAAAATGTGAGCATAACAGCATGCAAATTTTAGGCTGTGGTGATCCTAAAAGATAAAATAACCCAACTACATCGTGAAAATGTACACATGGATTTATATTTATGTAATGCTAGAACACTCCTAAAAGTGTGTGGGAAAAGGAAATTGAAGCGCAAATTTGTTTTGGTGGAAAAAAATTTAGAAATATAATTATAGTTTTTTCATAAATTTTTGGAAAACCCTCTATATTTGTGTGGATAAGTATATTTTTAAAATATTTAATTATTATAGTAACTATAATTCCTAGGGTTGTGATGTTCTTAAAAGATAAAATAACACACCTACATAACTAAATATACATATTTAACTTAACAGTCAAATGTGATAGTACTATGATTATTGTCTGGTAAATAAGGTCATTTATTTCCTAAATCATTCCTACAACCTACATATGGTTTTTATTTCTACTATACAGATAATAACATGAAAGTAGAAAGAGTTTAAGGACCTAAAGTTACTTGTGTATGAGTATGCAGCTAATTAGCTTAAGAGCTGAATCTGAAACCCAGGGTCTGCCTTCCCATTCTATGTCTTAACCTACTAGGCTAGATCTCTTTGTTATTAATGTTGTTGTCACTTAAGCTGGGATAAATTTGGGGGATTCCATGAAAGAGCAGGTGCTACACTGGTGTGGATACAGGCTGTCCCCCCCAAGGCTTATATACCGGAAGCTTGGATCCCAATGTCATGGTGTTGAGAGGTGGTGAGCCCTTTAGGACATGGAGCCTAGTGGGACGGGTTTGATCAAGGGGAATTGCCCTCATGAAGAGATTAATGCCATCCCATGAGAGGGTGCTCCCATTGTTATGAGATCATTTAGATCCCCAACTGCCCTCATGCAGAGATTAATGCCATCCCATGCGAGGGTGTTCCCATTGTTATGAGATCATTTAGATCCCCAAGATGAACTGTTAGAAAAGCAAGCTGATTGCCCATAGATCTCTATCGCTTTGAATGCACCTGCCTGTCTTTCTGTCTCTGTCAGCCATATTGTGACATAGAACCAGAGGCAGGCCAGAGGTCAGTGCCATGACTTTGTATATTCTAGCCACCAGAATTATGGGTCAAATACACCTCTGTTGTTATAAATCGCCATTCTCAGGCATTTCAGTTACAGCAACACAACAGACTTTACTGGAGGCTGATTTAGAGGAAACAATATCCATTAGCAATTCTTTTGCATCCTGTACTCTATCCAATAGTTGATAATATTTATCTAATCACTATAGAATTAAAGTATAAATATACATTTATTTATCTTGATTTTTATATATGTGTATATATACATACATACATATGTATGTGTGTGTGTGTGTGTGTATATATATATATATATACATAGTTTTTCTTTTGTGGATTTTTTTCTTTTTACTAATAAAGCTAATGAAAGCTAAGTTTTTAATCTGCAAACTAAAAAATTGTACATTAAACAACTTTAAGTCACTTCCAATACATTTGTTCAAAAAATTCAGAACTAGGAGGGCCCATGACATTACAAATTTAACCCACTCAGCTCATGTTTAGAAGTGACAACGTTCAGTAATTATTAAGAGACTATGGGACAAGTCAGTGGTGCAGTGGATCTGAAACGACTTGCCTTGCACTTAAGAGCTGCAGACCCAGGAGCTTACTAAACACACCAAAAAGGTGTGTGTGTGTGTGTGTGTGTATGTGTGTGTGTGTGTGTGTGTGCATATATGCCCAGCATCCAGAAAGGAGGGAAAAATAGAGGAGAAGGGATTGCAGCATGACCATCCCTAGTGGGGAGTATTTTCTTTTTTCTTCTCTATATTTCTTCGTCTCTCTCTGGTGAGTGCACATGCCTCCTAGCTAAAACAAAAAGAAAAGGAAAGAAAACAGAGACTATGAGCACTTCTGTAGCACACAGGTTAAAGGAGTCATATCCTACATGGCTATCCACAGTTCAAATTCCAGAGTTCACATTCCTGCCTGGCCTTGTCATCTTCAAAAACACACACAGCTTATGCGCACACAAGCACAAAATCCCAACTGGAAGGAGGAATGAAGAGAAATGATTGTGCCATGACCACATCCCATTGGGTGATACTTTCTCTGTGTTTCTCTGGTGGATACACACACTCTCTGGTAATATGAAAGAAGAAGAAAGAAGAAAAAGAAGAAGAGGAGGAGGAGAAGAGTAGTCTAAAGAAGAAGAAAACAGTAGTCTAAAAATAGGCAGCATGGTTTGAATTCTAATTTTGCTTGCCTGGAGACCATGAGGAAGTCATTACCATCTCTGTCCTTCAGTTTACATATCTGTAAAATCAGATTAATGATAATATCTGTCACGTTAGATCAGTGATTTTTCAACTGGGGACAATTTTGCTCTGCAGGAGACATTTGGTAATGCCTTTTTTGGATCAAAACAAAACAAAACAAAACAGTACTTTCGCGAAGACCTAGTAGAAACCTGTCTGGCACAGAGTTAAGTTCTCAAAGTTCTCAGAGTACAGAGATAAAGTTCCATCTTGCAGGAGAAAAAAGTCATTAACTACTTTTAAGCAAGAAAGTGGTAAGTATCAAAGGATATTTTAGATTTTTAAGGCAACTTCTAAGGAAAGGTGGACAGCTTCAGTCCTCTAAATGTTTAAGATTGTCAATATGATTTTATGAAAATATTATTTAATGGTATTTTTCCTTTGGAAGCAAACTTCGGAGGAGGAAATCAATTTTTGTTACCAAAACATCAAAAAGACAAAGATTAAATAGTAAGTAGAGTCGGAATGACATTTGGTTTTGGCAGACTAAGGAGGCATTTGTGAATGTTTCAGATGGAAGAAATGTAAGCAGACAAGCAAAGGCCTTAGAAAGTATTGTGCAATTCCAGATTAACATTGAAGTAGTGTGGCTTTTTTGTTGTTGCTCATCATTTGTACTTATAAATATTCATGGATTTCTCCAATTACGCAGAAAACTAGCAGGCACCCTGAAAAAATACTTTGTATGTGTTGGTGATTGACCATGTTAAAAAAGCTTGAGAGAGCGGACATTTCGCAATGGGATTTTTGTGCCGTTCATGCTAATAAATACATCTCTGTAATGTACTGACTGACAGAAGCTTGCTTTTTGTTCTTTTCATTTTTAACAATTATTTTTGGAGAAGAAAGAGTGCTGACAGGCAGTAATCTGGGCCTTGAATTGTTCAGATCCACTGACTAAGAAGTTAATTCCTGAAACTTCCCAATTGTACAGAAATCATATGAAAGCCATGGCTTTTTATTATGTCCTCAAATAAACAACATCCTTCAGAAGAAAACAGGGAGTTTTACTAATGAAAAATGTCCATTTCAGCTTCATGTGTTATTCATGGATGCTCTGATACTACCATGGCTTTTCTCAAATATCTAGATACTGTGAAAAACATCTTCAGCCATAAAGTTGGATGTTGACTTCAGAATGTCAGAAATAATGATCTAGCTGCATTGTAATCTTTGCTAAATGAGGTCTGTTATGTATCATATTTAGAAGAATATGTGTGTTGTTCAATGATTTTAAACTAATTATCTAGTATTACTTGTATTTCATAAAACATAGTAATAAGCATACAAAAGCTTACTATTTATTTATATTGCTAAATCCAATTTTGTGCATTGCATCTGAGAAGTAAACTAAAATTGACATATTATCAGTATCTGCATAAATTGCTATTGGAATATGGGTACAACATGTATATGTTTTCCTTGCTTTCAAAGGAACTTAATTCAAATTCACTAGGAATAGCATTTTCTTTTATACAATTTCAATGATTGTGCTACTTCCATTGGAAAATCCAAGTCTAGACAGGGTGAAGCAGCAAGGTTTCTTCAGAACAATGGGGCTGCTCTATTACACTTCATTGTCAGGCAAACATTTGTTTAAAATGTGATCCCTTCAATGAAATGTTCTCGTAGTCTTGGAAATTTCAGACATTAAAAAATAGTTACTATTTTCTTGGTTATTTGTTTTTTGAAATGGTAAAGCAATGAAGAGAGGGAATTAAGTTTGGGGATGTGCTATCTCAAAAAGAGAAATGGATTTGAGAGTAAGGATTTTGTTTTTCTATTACCTTTCTAAGAAAATAGTGTGTGGTATTAGTTGAGGAAAAACAGTAGAAGTTAGTGGGAAATGATGCTCGTACTCTTACCTGTGAAGACTGGAGATATGTAAGGGGAGAAACTTGTAAATGTCTTGCGTTGGACTTCCTCAACGCGGAATTGTAAATTGATGGTAAAAACAAGTCAAGGTATAATGAGATTTTTTTTGCTTCCCAGGAGTAGTCTTTGATGCAATCAAAGTGTCACCTAGTGTTCTCACACTGAGTGGGCTGCTGCCTCTTTGAAAATGTCTTTCAGTTACTTCTGAGAATTCAAACTGTTGTATATAATTTGTAGGTAATCACTAATCGATGCATTGTAGCATTACCCTGTTCTTTCTTTTCATTTAGGGAATCTGTTGCCAAATTCTACACTCCCTGCTAGCACTTGAAAATACCTTATTGACACTGAGGATCAAGATAAAGACAATGCTGTGACAAGGTGTCATCTCTTAACTTAGCGATTACTCCCAGGGACAGGCCGGGAGAGAGAAGTGATGTGTACAGAATCGTGGAATGAGCATCCTCTCTGCACGACAACCTGAGTGTGTGGGCAGGTCTGCTCATATGAAGAGAATCACAAATTCTCTTTTATAGGATACTGTTAAGTTTAGTCTTCTGAACTAAGGACACAGATAAGTAGAAGAGCGAGAGCGAGAACAAGAGCGAGAGAGAGAGAGAGCGAGCGAGAGAAGCAATGAGAGCTTCTGTGTGTGATGAACGGGAAGGTAGAGTTTATTTTGAAGTATTGATTACTTCTGTAATACCTTAACACAATTAACCAAGTTATTGTTGTTTTTTATTTGTTTTTTTTTTCTTTCTAACAGATATTTTTGTATATTTTTGGGAGAAAGCATCACAATAAGTTCATTACTAAAAGCAAACAAAACTAAAAGATAATCCCCATGTAAGGTTCAGGCAATAATGAAATGAAATTTTTGTAACCCATTGCGAGATGCATACACAGTATGCAATGCAATGCCACATTGCAGTTCTAGGACCAGGTTTTCTATTTGGCATTATTTCATGGATGATGATTATACATCCTATATTTCCTAATTTTTGGTAGAAGCCTGATTTTCATCAACCCAGTAAGCCACTGGTTTCCACAATGCACATGTGTGCACACAGACACATACACACACACAAACACACACATGGAGTTTTCTTATTTACTGACTACATTCAATTCTACCTAATAATCCCCCTTAATCCTTCTAGAATTACAATAAATATATTTGTTGAACTATCCACAAACTTCCAGCAAAAGTCTTATAAATACAACCTAGCTATGCAGCGAGTTATAGCTCTCGGTCTTAGAGAAAAGACTTACTGAAAGTGCACAATTTTAGGAACCTTCTACTAAATAAAGGAGACTTACAAATATCGTCTTTAGAGATTATTTGAAAAAAAAAGTCATACCAATAAACATTCATCATGTAACCCTAAAGCATCAGCTTTTTTGCCATACAACCACACACTCGTTGCTCCAAACAATAAAATCATGTCTCTACCTCATAGTAGGCCCTTGCTAAACTTACTCTTTAACTTATGCTCCAATGTACACAAAAAATAGTTTTCCAACATTTAATTAGATATTAGTTACATACAAGAGTTAATTTTCTTGGTAATTATAAAAAGATTTTCCACTAACCTTTTAATGTTGAGAGATAGCTAATAAAAATCACAAAACAAAATTTTAAAATATTTTCAACTTTTGTGTACTTTTTCTTCTTTCTTTTTTTGGAGAGGTTTTTGCTATAGGGTGCGTGCGCTTGCCAGAAAGACAGAGAGGGACAGAGAGACAGAAAGCTAGAAATCACCCCCCAGGGGGGATGGCCATGCCACAATCTTTTCTCCTCCATCTTCCTCTTGGGATCTCAGGCACGCACACACATGTGCCTGGCGTGAGTTTAAGCCACTGGGTCCGGGACTCAAACAGTGGTCAACTACATGGGAGTTCAGCAATATAGCCATTATGCTAACTGCTGGTCCCTCCACTTGTGTGTACTTTACAAATAACAGAACTTGGGGGTCAACATTTTGCCTGGTGGTTGAGCTAGATTTCCACATGTTTGACTGTGGTTTGAGTTCTAGACCTGGTGCTTGGAAATCATGCTGGATACGTGTGTGTGTGTGTGTGTGTGTGTGTGTGTACCCAAAATGCTGAGAGGAGAATGAAGAAGGAATTGTGGCATGGCCAACCTCCCTTGTGAAGGTGATTTCTCACTTTCTCTCTCTCCTTCAAGTACACATGCCCTATGGGGGGAAATATTCTAAAATAAAGAGATCTGAAAAACAGTGACAGAACTTGAGGGTCAGTTGGTGACTTCGTGGTAATGACGTGTAATGCCATCCAGTGCCCAGATGGAAAGGCATGAGGTTTCTGTGCCAAGGTCTCCCTGTAAACACGGGACACACATGTAATAGATTATAATTTATATGTTTAAGGTAAAACTTAGCACATTCACAGTTGCCCTTGTAATTATTTAATTACAATAAATAGTAAGTTCATACTGAAATATTTTGAGTGCTATTGATCATAGACTATGTTAAAATCAGGGGTTAGGACATACTTTTGCTTCAGCGAATGCATAAGAGCTAAGAAAAATGAATCATTTTTTTTAATCAGTTGAAAACCTGAAGAGCTCAGAGGATAAAATGTAAAATTTACAGTTAGAAAAAACTGCCCATCTGGAAAATACAAGAGACTACTAAAAGAAAGAAAGCATTAATACAATGATAATCCAAGTCTGTGTAGAGAAGAGTACATATAAGGTTGTCAGAAATTTTCATTAAAAGCCCAATGGTGGGCTGGATCCTTAAGCCAGTGGTTAAGGACAGTACATAAGGAGCTGGAGCCCTCATGCCCACCAAGGTTCAAATCCTGTCTTTGGCAGTTGAAAAATCACACTTGTGCACACATAACCCAAAATCTGATAGGATAGGGTAATGGAAGAAAAATGATTACACGGTGACTATCCTCCATCGGTGGTGCTTCTCCTTCTCCGGTCAGTGCATGCACATGCTGGTCAACAAAACAAAACAAAACAAAACAAAAACCTTGTGGCTTAAAATTCTTGTTCTAGAAAGCATATGATAATAACTTCAAAGAATGAACATACTGGTTGACATTTATAGAAAGTAAATAAGTAAATTCATTTATATTCAATAGCATATATTATTAAAATACATACATTAGGGTGCATATTGCATGCACACATACTTGAAAGTGAGAAATTACCATCCCAGTGGGGATGGCCAGTTTGTAGTCAATTAATTAATTTCAAGCCCATCTTGGGTAACTATTTTTAAAGCTTATCGACTTAAGAAAGTCCTTGCAGTCCTGCTTTATCCTCCATATGCAAACTGCAACCTCACTTAGAAAACTGCTTTCTTGGGACCAGCAGATGGCATAGTCACTATGTGGCTGGACTCCCACGTGGTCAAGTGTGGTTCAAATCCCAGACCCAGTGGCTTGAAACTTATGCTATACATGTGTGTGCATATGCCCACAATCCTGGAAGGAGAATGAAGTAGAAGGGATTGCAGCATGGCCATACCCCTGGGGAGTGATTTCTCACTTTCCTTCTCACTGTTTCTGGTATCATAACCATTATGCCAATGCTGGTCTCTGAATTTTTTCTTTTAATTCTATTATATACCAGAAGTCTTTCCATATACCAAAAATCGATAGGACTAAGTTTCCCTACTCTGCAATGAGTTCCATTGACATCAAGAAGAAAGTCATGTAAAACCAACTTCTTCAGAATGTAACAAGCACAAGGGCAGAATTAAGCATGCACATACAACCACATGGGTGAACGAACCCGTTAACGCCACCTTTTCCTTGTCATCACCCTTAAGCGTATTGACTCTGGGTTCATACATTTTGTACCACAATCTGACCATATCCTCAAATAATTTTCACTTTCTTACTCAATTACCCTTGAAACATTTGGTCTTTGAAATCACACCTCCAACACTTGACTCCTCTGATTTCCCCCTCTTTTAACTACTCCATTCTATTTTCACATTGTTTTCTACAATTAAATGTTCCTCTCTCACTGTTGACTGACTATTCCTCCATTTCCACAGGAACCCTCAGGAAGGAAAATCTAACTCTGACTTTAACCAACTGTGTCATTTGTTGGTCGTAGACTATGGAGTATTATCATAGAAATGGGCTCAAGTCTCAGGTCTTTAAACGCAACTTAGTCTTCAGTACAACCCTGGACATTTTTTGTCTTTCTAGTACCTTCAATTTTTGTATGTGTTTATAATTCCCAAAGCTGTATATCTAAGTAAAATTTATGTACGTATGCACGTGACCCTTGTTTACTGACTGGATGAATCACTGAAATCTCCCATATCCACCTCATAGTACTGTACACAAGGTAGGTATCACCCTTTATTTAAAAGCATATTTATTGAATACTCAAAGTTTCCTTTGCAGCTAAGTCTCTTCCAGAGAGTATCTTTGAAAATATTACTTCTAGAGACTCATGTTCCAAGACTTGGGACGGGGGGGGGGGGGACATAATTATCAAAAACAAGCACAACATAGATCAACCAGGGGATATATACATTTAAAATGTTTAAGATCCTCTTGTTTAAGTCCAAAAGAAAACTAAATCCAAATTACGAAAGATGTATTTTTTAAATACACACTATTCTATAATCATATGCTCACTATTCAACTCAATTAACAGGTGGAACAGGAAGAAATTTCAGTTGACTAGACTAAGCTGTCTTGGCTTTTGTATAGTGATTTGGATACTATTGATACTAGTTCATTTTTTATTGGACTTTGATTTAAAATTAAACTCCATTGACACCAATTCATCCCAACCATGTGTAGAAGTTTGTGTTTTGTGTATGCACAATAACAAGCATCGCAAACATGTGTTTGAATTGGCAAACTTGTACAAGTTTGAGAAGAAACTGGAAACATAATGTTGATAGCAGGTGCTGATTATTCTTATCTGATTAATCATATTCATCAGTCTGTCACAAGGTTAGGTCATGCACAAACACGGTCTATGTATTTTCTTAAATCTTTGCTTTTCTTAAGATCTTAATTTACCACATGGATTGAAAAGGTCTCTTTATCTAATTTGCCAGGAAATAGATATTGTATGAGGGTAGCAAGAGAAAGAGAATCTTTGTTTATTTAAGGAAGAATTCTACAAATCACATTAATGCCACCCCAGGAAGAAATTCCTTGAAATTTCAAGTTGATATTTGCTTATAAAGGAGTTGTGTAGAGTTAATAGAAATGCAGCAAGATGAAAGGAGAGGCAGTCTCTTAAACTTTGTCTTTGCAAGAAGAAAATGGTTTCTATCATTACTAATGAGAAGTCTCCATTGTTTAACATTAAAGTCATAGCAGTTTTCTCTTGGCATGGCCCAAATTAGATAGCAGTTTTGCTATTGGTAGTAGGGTTTATGCCTGGTTTATCACGTGTATTGCTACTTTAGAAAAGACGTGCTTCAGAAAATCCTAATTATATATTTTAGGTTAAGAGTTCTTTCAGGCACAGGAATGATTCTTCCATGTTTAACATGTGGCCAGGATAAATGGAGTTTAACCATGACAGGGTCAGTTGGTGACTGCAATGAAAAGAGTGACTAGTCAGTGGTAGAGTCTCAAGGGCTTTATGCAAGCAATGGGAAACCCTTGTGATTCAGCCCAAACCAAGCCTTAGTGAGTTATAAAGGTCTTTGCTCTCAAGTGAAATAATTATAACATAGTTACAAAGGCTTACTCTGCACTTGGTTCATTCCAGAGAGGAAGAAATGAGGTTTTATTGTTTTTCATAATGGCGAGTGTAGTTTATGTGTTCTGGGTTCACTGTCTATCAGTTATTTTGTAATCTCGCAACTAATCTGAAAGTTGCTATGAAAAGCTCTATTTGCACTGCTGTCTTTATTCTTTCAGTAAATATCAAATTTGAAAACAGCATTAAATTCGATATATGGCTACTTTGCCCAAACTTGGTTTACCTACAGGTTTAAAGGGCCCAAGGTTCAGTGGTTTTTATGAAGTAGAGGAAATACTCTAATCCCATTTTCAGTGAACAACCCACATATTTTCCATGATACTTGACTCAAAAGGTGAAAACAAAAACAAAGCAAAGACTACCACAAAGGAAGCTCTGAAAAAGTGGTTTAAGAATGAACTATTTACTTATTTTAAAGATACTAAAATGTCAGGAAGATAACCAAATACCACTCTTTAAAGACAGGGGATGTTGAATGTTTTGTTTGCTACGTTATTCTGAAAGCCTAGAATAGTGCTTATACACATTAGAGGATAATTTAAAAAAATTTTTTTAATACCTTGATTAAGTAATGAAACCATATACTGAAATTTAATGGAACTATGAAATTTTTTGATGTTCTATAAAATGCATTTGACTTTAAAAATTAGCAGGCTGATATTTTTCCTCAAAAGAATAAAATCTAGGGACCAGCAGTTGGCGTAATGGCTGTGTCTCTGGACTCTCATGTAGTCGACCGTGGTTCGCGTCCTGGACCCAGTGGCTTAAACTCATGCCGGGCACGTGTGCATGCGTGCCCAAGATCCCAAGAGGAGAAAGGAGGAGAAGGGATTGCGGCGTGGCCATCGCCCCTGGGGGGTGATTTCTCGCTTTCTCTCTCTCTGTCTCTCCCTGTCTGTCTGGCGAGCGCACGCACCCTATAGTAAAAAAAAGTCTCAAAAAAAAAAAAAAAACGAAGAAAGAA
>NW_006159546.1:1438511-1441041 GCF_000334495.1 Tupaia belangeri chinensis | reverse complement strand
AAAAAAAAAAAAAAAAGAAGAAAGAAAAAGAAAATATAAGAGGAAAAAAAAATACTTGTAGTATGTATGGTTGCTTTAAATTCATTTGGTTACTAGAATAGGGAGGAAATCAGGGTTGATATGTTCTCCTGGTGATAACACAGTTCTCAAGGACTCGTAAAGTTTAAAGAAAAGTCTTCACGCTTAACTATCATATGAATAAAAGATATTAGAATCATCTTTCAAGTTCTTGATTAACCCAGGTATTTAATATAGGAGGAGAAATCCAAGTTTTAAATGCGACTATCAGAAAGTAATTATCAAAAAGTGAAGAGAAACTCTGAACTGTATTTGTGTGGATCATAGAACTCTTCAGGATGGAATTAAACAGGAAGTTAGAGGTCATTTACTCTAATCTTATATCTGTGGAAATGATTCTTCAATTACAATACATACAATTACAATACATTTTCATTTAACTGGAGTCAGACTTACTGGAAAGCTCAACACACTAATTTATCTTCCCACTTGACTTTTATGAGAAAGAAAGAAATTACAAATAATAGGAAAGATAATTAATACATTCAAGGATGACTCTGGGGTACTTCAAGACCCTGAAGTACCTTTTCAGTCATCAGAAAAAGATACAATTATCTGCAGTATCATTATAATTCTAGCTCTTCGACTTTATATCCAGACTGGGAAACTCTCCCTTAGACTAATGCTCTCTGCACTGTGGGATCTGCCATGGAATGTGTGCATATTGGATAAATATGGAGAGACAGAAAAGCAGATTTGTGCTAACAGTGGTGAGAGAAGAGGTCCAGAGAGAAAGCAGCAAGGAGAAGCAAGGGAGCTGTAAGGAAGCTGAGAGGGTAGAAAAAAGGGAAAGAAAAGAAAATCAAATTTGAAGGAACAGGTAGGGCAGGACACCAAAGAAGGGACCAAAGAGTTCCTGACCCTAGGGGGTGCGATATAACGCATTATTTTTCCTCATGTTGTCTTCTCATTTTCTGAGAGGCTGATTTGTAATGGCTAAGACACTTCTTTCCTATGTTCTCTGTAGAACAGCCCAGTCTCCAAGGCAATCTTCAAAGGCTCTCTGTTCCTCAAAACCTAACTTACCTAATAAAAAATTGTGTTGCGTAGACAGCAGGCTAGGGCAGAATTCCAGCACATCTTTTGGCTTCGTAACCACAATATTCCTAAGAGGTGAAATTACAGCTTCTGTTTTAATCACTTCCAGTGATAGTAGAGTGTCCCCATGACCCCCAAATTCTTTAAAATGTTCTCATAAAAGTTTTGTTCTTTAAGAGATTAAGCAGTTTAGAACGAGGTTGGTTCCCTGGGGCAACGGCAATGCACTTCTCAAGAAAAACTGGATACAACATGGTGCCCGAGGATCGAACCTCTCACCTGGTCAGCCCGAAACATGCCAGGCAACAGGAGAGCGTCCAAGATCCAATGGGATGCAGGACTGGAGGAAGATCAGGCTGTGGACCTGTCGAGGTGTTCCTCTCTCTCTAACACACATTCTCACATTTGTATTCACACGCTCCATCATTAACTAAAAAATAAAAAGTTTAGAATCTTTCCCATCTTTCTTTCTGCCATGCTGTGCTTTTCATTTTCACCAGTTCCTGTCCCATCGACCCCCAATCTTTCCTGCTCATGTTCATGTGCTGCATCTTTTCCTCCTTTTTCCTCCTTCCTAACTCACCCTTTGCCTTCCTATTTGCCTCTAGCTTTCTCAATTTATAAACTGTTTAAATACAGTGCTAAAGTATAGACTAGAACAAACCGTGCCCATGTGTTGAATGTTAGTTGTAGATGTTCCCTGTGTATCAAAATAACTACTCAGTACATGTAGTTAATGCATTCTTAAACAGTAATCGTTACTACTTGCTAAGAACAGGTAAAGCTATTAAGAGGGTCTCAAAACAGAATAACCTTTAACACATCTGAGCAATAAAAGAGTTTGTAGTAGAATTGATGAGGTTTCAAATCCCAAACCCTCATTTTGAAGAAAGAGTCATTTGGGTGGTATTTTCTACCCTCCAAGGACCGACTATTGCTACTGCCATGTTTCACTATTGCTTGAATCGTTGTTATAAAATGGTTGGTTCAAATGAATTGGTGCAGCGTGGACAATATGTTCTCTACATTTCCTTGACTCAAAGCATGCTTAAGAGACAAAGTTCTTTTTCTTTTTTTTTTAGAGAGAGATTTTTGCTGTAGGATATGTGCTCTCTCTGGAGAGACAGAGAAAGACAGTAGACAGAAAGTGAGAAATCACCCCCTGGGGAGATGGCCACACTGCAATCTATTCTCCTCCATTAATCTTTCAGGATTTTGGGCACACACACACACGCACCCAGCATAAGTTTTGAGCCACCTGATCTGGGATTCGAATTGCAATCAATTACAAGGGAGTCCATCAACGTAACCATCACTCCATCTGCTGGTCCCAGGAGAGGAAATACTTCCTACAAGTTAATTCTAACAATGACATAGGATGAAACTGTGCGGGCTGTGATTGGACACAAAGCTG
>NW_006159546.1:1435464-1438480 GCF_000334495.1 Tupaia belangeri chinensis | reverse complement strand
CCTATGTTCTCTCTGTGTTTTCAGTTATAACTAGGTGACCTTGACTTCATTTCCTCATCTGTAAAACTGGAACAGTAAAACTGACCTTGTACGGTTATTACCAGGATAAACCAAGGTGTTTTAAAAGTGAAGTATATTGGTTAAATTTTATGAAAGACTCAAAAATACCTCACTTTATCCTACCTGTGACCTTGTAAACAACCAGCGTCACAATAAACCTTGTTTTATTTCTTTTGGTAGTCTGCCATAGGGCACATGTGCATCCCAGTGAGAGAGACTGCGACAGAGATGAAGGAAAAGTACTAAGTCGCCACCCTGGGGAAGGCCATGCTACAATCCCCTTTCCTCTGCTCTCCTCTTGGGACTCTCTCTGGGCACTTACACACATGTACCTGGCATGATTCTCGGGCATCAGGTCCAGAATCCAAACAACAAAGCTGACCATGTGAGATCCAGTGCCCGAACCTCCATGCCACCTGCCGGCATACTCTCTTATTAAAACATGCTTTTTTTTTGTCTTCTTATTGCCTCAAATTTGTTTTTATTCAATGTCACTTCTAAATTTCTCAGTTTGCAAATACTGACGCCCCCCAAGAAATACTGAAATCAATTTTCATAGATAATCTAAACTACAGAGTGCTTATTATTCATCTGTACATGATGTATCTCTCCTGGCTTGCCCCTCGTCTGATTCTACCATTACGTTTTTCTTTTTTGGGGAGAGGATTTTGCTATAGGATGCGTGCACTCACCAGACAGACAGACAGAGAGAGACAGAGAGACAGAAAGCAAGATATCACCATCCCCTGTGGGGATGGCCAAACCTCAATTCCTTGTCTTCTATTCTCTTCTCTGAATTTTGGGCACACATGCACACGTGCCTGGCATGAGTTTAAGCCACCGGGTCCGGGACTCGAACTGCAGTCAACTACATGGGAGTCCAGTGACATAGCCACTACACTAACAGCTGATCCCTTCTTACATTTTCCTTTTTAAGAGAGATTTTTGCTATAAGCTATATATTAACCAGAGAGACAGAAAGCAAGATATCACCATCCCCTGTGGGGATGGCCAAACCTCAATTCCTTGTCTTCTATTCTCTTCTCTGAATTTTGGGCACACATGCACACTCGCCCAGTGTGAGTTTTTGGCTCTGGGTATGGGACTGGAATCATGGTTTGCCATGTGGGAGTCCAGCGACATAACCATTACACCATCTGCTGGTCCCTCCATCCACTGACAAAAAGAACAGCCAAGAAGGATTGTCCTTGACATCATGGATGGCTCCTTACTTAACTCTCCACACACTGGTTCAACTTGACAATGAAAGCCATCATACCGGTGTCTGGGTGTAATCTTTTTACAAGATAAAGATATTAGGATCAAAAAGATATATCACTGACAAACCCTGGATGGCAAGATTTCTGCATTGCCTAAGGCTTTCAGTCATTCTTTCAAATATCATTTATTGACTATTTGTGGTAAAAGCATATTTGCAGATACAGAGAGGATGAACTAGTTTCTATCCTCAAAGAGTTCAAAATTAAGCTACAGGAACTTGTTTCACAATGAATTGATTTTAACTAATATTTGTCCAAGGGCCAATGTGTATAAGAAGATGCATTGAGTGTTGCAGAATAAAAATGTACACAATAGGATGTTTCCTATTCAAAGCCTTACATAATTGCCAGGTGCTTTATATGGAAATAACTAGTACATAGAAGATTGTAAGTTTCAAAAGCAATAATAGTGACTTCTAACATTACAAAGCACTTAGATTGTGCCAAACAGGCTTCTAGGTACCTATGCATGTTGTGTCCATTTAATCATCTTGAAATTTCTCTGTTAGGTACTTATTATTATTCTGATTTTACACATGGGAAAACTGCAGTGCAGATGCCAGATAACTTGTTCAAGATCATACGGAGACTAAATTTAGCAGGCTGGATTTAAATGTGTGTAATCGGGCTCTAAATCTCAACTATCACAACCACAATGACATATTGCCTCTCTTAACTGATATATGTAAAAAAAAAAGAAATCGAACATACATGATGTATCTAATGTAATTACTTAGAAATTCCTAATAGCTTTGTAAATGAATTTTTATAAAAGTTTATATTTTTCATGAAAGACACAGAAGGAGAACAAGCAAGACAAGCACCCTCAACAGTGTCCCACTCTTCTAACCTTCCCAGTCTTCCCAGCCTGCCAGGGTCAGGAGCATAAATCCCCAGTATGTCTAGGTCTGCTGGGGAACTGAACCTGTGTTGTCAAAAGATGAGAATAACTTGAATAGCATGCTTATCCACCTATCCAGTTTATATTATATTTTTTAATAATTATTTATTTAATTTTAGGAACATGCCCTAACCAGACACACACACACACACACACACACACACACACACACACACAGTGTGAGCGAGAGAGACAAAGTGAGAATGCAAGCCATCAGGTCCAGGACTCAAACTGTGGTTGGCCATGTGGGAGTCCACCTCCTTAACCATCATGCCACCTTCTGGCCCCTTGTTTTGTTTGTAAAGTGGTCTATGGTTTAAAATTATTGGGTTGTGGGAAAAATCATGATGCATTTTTGCATAGAAAACCAAAAAATACATCATGACTTTTCTGACAACGCAATACATAATAAACCAGATTTGATGGCTTGAAATGACAGGTGGAGCTGGTAGGGGGTTGGAAATCTAGTCAAGGAGACAGTATGGAAGGGATACTTCAATAAGACGTTACAGGGAGTGGCCTACACACAGTGACAAATTGTGTTTGGATAGGGAAAAGCCATTATATGGGAGGAGAGGAAATTACCTCAGGAAGATGGGAGTAAAGACATTCTACAGCAATGAAGACACTTTAAGTCTTTTAAAAGGATAACGCTCTGAAAGCATAGAACACCTGACAAGGTGTGACAGCCTCGTCTTTGTGAGGCATTTGAAGAGGTCACCAGAGCTGTCTGAACCTGAAGAACTGTGACTCTTCAGCCCCTGTAACAATTCCT